>NW_010972972.1:4162824-4246212 GCF_000737465.1 Haliaeetus leucocephalus | reverse complement strand
ACATTGCTGGCTCATATTCAGTTTTTCATCCACTAATAGCCCCAAGTCCTTCTCTGCAGGGCTGTGCTCAATCCACTCATCGTCCAGCCTGTACTTGTGCTTGGGATTGCCCCAACCCAGGTGCAGGACCTTGCACTTGGCCTTGTTGAACTACATGAGGTTCGCACAGGCCCACCTCTCAAGCCTGTCCAGGTCCCTCTGGATGGCATCCCTTCCCTCCAGCGTGTCGACCACACCACACAGCTTGGTGTCATCAGCAAACTTGCTGAGGGTGCACTCAATATGGGGATAAAGAAATAAATTTCTACTGAGAAACCATCCAGTCCGAACATTTGCTTCTAGCCTTTGTGGTCACAGAAAGAGTCTTTACAAATATGAAATGATTCAGGAATCAAAACTTAAGAAAACACTTTTTCCAGTTCTTTGCTCAGACCACTCATCCATGCCTCATTAGTAAGGAAATAAATACCCCATTAAAAATAAGATGTCATGAACCCCTGAAAGACTGTCTTTATTTTGTAGCATCAACTTGAACTTTTAGGACATAATCCAAAATCCACTGCTGTGGTATTCTGGTAGCACTTACCTCCTGTCCTGTAGCCACATCCATTGCCGTGTAAACTGTACCCGAGGCTCTAAACAAAAGAGAGAAAAGAAAAAAAAACACTTACTAGTGCCTCATAGCAAGACTGAGAGCTTAACACATGCCCCTTCCCACTTGTCTCTTTGACGCGCTCTCAGTCCCGTTCCTTTTCATGCAATAATTCCAGTGGTAAATTTCATCTGAAATACTTCCGAGCCAAGACTGCTGTTGGAACAGAAGCTAGAGAATTTATGGGGAACAAAGCTCCTAATAAGGGACACTATGCTCATCCAAACCCTTGCTGCTAAACCAGCAACTTAGCACAGCTTGTAGGACCATGAGTTGATCCCGTATAAACTGGCATGACTGCACTGCCCTGGCTTGCAGACTGCCCAACATGATTACAAAGCAGATAGGATCAGCTAAAGTAAACAAATGTCGCATTTGTAGTGAGGGAAATTTGAGTTTAAGCCTCAGCACAGGAGCTGACAGGAGATCTCTCAGTGATTTGCCTCACTACAGCCTCTCCCACAACGCCTACTTTCCCCCTACCCTGCTAAGAGGCGTGCAACACCCACGTTGAGGACAGTTAATTCAGAAAGTAAATCTGTAATTTGAAGATTGTCTTGCATGCTGAAAATAAGCAGTTCCTTCCCTGCTTGCAGCTATACTTAGCAACCTGATCATGTAATGACATATTTTCTTATATTAAAACACAATCACACAAAAAACCCGCTCCCTGTGACTCAGGACTTTGCCAGGAAAAGGAGAAGAGCTGGGGGGGTGGAACCCACCAAAACAATCAGAATTAAAAAAAGAAAAAGAAAACAAAAAAACAACCAAACAAAATAAACTCTCCAAAGCATTACCAACAGCTTTTCCTAGCAGACTAACTTAGCCTGGTTTCAGTGCTTCCTTCTTAGCATAAAGAAAGGTATAGGACAGAGAAGGAGCATATACTAACCCTTGTCCAATCTTCTCAAAACACGTGTACTTCTTTTTTGGATCGCCCACACTCACAATACTTCCTACAAAAAAAAAAACCAAGAGGATTTTGTAAGTACTTTTTCGTATAGTTATAAGAACCAACTGTACTTGAAGAGCAGCCCCACAGCCACAGCGGGCTCTGCCGAGCCTCATGAACCACTTGCCAGAAATCAAGAGGCACACAAACACCAAGCAAGTCCTTAGTTATTTACCCACATACCAGCTGCGGCATTCCCCTCTTACAGGTATTTTCCCTTCAGAAACGGTGGAACACAGACATTAAGCACATTTAACCTTCACTAGCAGCTGGTGACTGAACACTGCGAGGCACAGGATGGGGACACATGGCCCTCACACATGTAAGTACAATTATTTGCTGGAAACCTGCAACTTAAAAGTCACTGCCAGCTTCAACACACTGGATGACCTAAGATGCCCCTGCATTGCAACGTCCTCTGAATTTGGAGGCCAGGGCCTTATTTATCTTAGAGCCAACAGTCTGTTGCAAATCTAGCCAAAGATTTCCCTACACCATGACAATTTCTGGCAGAACAAAAGTATTTATGACATTTCTGAACCAGTATGACCGTAGCCATTACTGACCCAATGACTGGGTTGCAAGACACAGGGGGGAAGCTGGAGAGACCCTTCAGAGTCAACCCCCCCTGGCCTGGGCAATGCTCAGCTGCTTTTCTAGGAACCCAACAGTCAGCACAGGTTTTAGCAGCAGTTGCCATGCAACTGCAGCATTGCTCTGGTTTTGGAGAGCAACCCGAGGCAATCTCAGCTCATTCCCCCCCTAATGTGGCTGTTCAGCCAGAAGAAAGCGTATTACTGCACCCCTCAGAGGGAAAAGCACTTTGCATGGTGTTCTGCAACACGAGGCGGTGAAGGGCCACTCAGGCTCAAGGTGGATTTGGTATTCACGAGGAACAAAATGTTTTCTGTATGAGGGGAGGGAGCTCTCAGCCCAAGGGCAGGCAGTGGGCAGCCTGCATAGAGGTGCTGGACTCCTGCGAATTGTATGGAGGGTTGCCAAAGGGTAAACTGGAGAAACTCACAAAAGGAGCATCACTGAAACTCAATGCTCCCTGCAAACATTTACTGATATTCATAATACCCCTATGGCAGGCAGCAATCGCACCCTTTTCAGGCTAAAGAAATCAGAGCCAACAATTCCTAGAGCTTAGCTGGGAGCAAGTCTCCTCCCTAACAGCACCAGGGTGGCTAATAGGATCAAGGGATGCAGAGTTGCATCTGAGTTGGTGTTTGCAAGTCACTCAAGCTGCCAACATATGGTACTGCTTTCACAGGGGTCTAGGGCTGAGCCTAAACAGATGTATATTGGCAAAGAAACTGCTCGTGGTCACTAGGCCAAGAAATCCAGTAGCAAGCAGAGTAAGAGCAGGCTATTTTCAGATGCTGCTGGAGAGCAGCCAAACCCACAGGGTTTAGGGCAGACAGAGGCAAAGGCAAGGGAATATGGTCCATGTTTGGAGAGGAGGGCGGGGAGAGAAATCTGACTATATAAACCCCACTGTACAATTGTGGAAGCAGTGCTGTTTGCCCTGAGGGCAAGCATTTCTGAACAAATGTTCGTAAACTTTCCCTCAAAGCCTAACACGGGCTACAAGTTCAGACTGAGGCAAATGTTTCCCTATGGCAGTGACAGGACAGTGCTGCAGTGACAAGAGGCAGTTGCCAGTCTTGCCCTGTTTAATGCCGTCATCTGTAGAATGGGGTAATGTTTCCTACCTCCCAAAAAGTCAGGTGAGGATTCATTAATGTTTGCACCAATGCTGCGTTAATGCTAAGAGGTGGAGATTTATCGGCTTCCTTTTAACCTTTGCACATCTTCAGTATGCGTGTATATATATATATATATGCTTTAAGATTTTAGTCATGTTATTCACATGTCAAACCAAAACATGAAAGGGTTGCATGTCTTTGCACAAGTACAACTCCACTGCCTTCAGTGGAAAAACATCAGTTTACAACAGGATTAAAGTTCATCGCCTACTTCTGACTAGCCCAAATCTAGAAGCTGACACCTAACAGCAGCCACTGAACTTCACACACACCCACCTATTTATAACAAAACCCCTCAATGCTAAAGAATCATTTCAGCACAGAACACCACTTGCTGGAGCAAGCAAGGTGTCAGAAGGTGCATCTGCCACCTGACACTCCTAAAGAGTGGCACTTACATTTCTCTTCATTACAGAAGTGAATGTATTTGTATCAGAATAGCACCTTTTTCCTGCCACAGTCCCTGCTTGCCCTACCTGGTCACAAAAATGGCTGAATCCTTAATACTACAAAGGTCCTGCTAATTAAGTAAGTGAAGTTGCTGTTTTGGAACAATGGCTATAAGTTTTCCAATAGCAAGCATTTCCAGTTAACATGCCATCAATTCAATTTAGGCTTTATTTAAAGGAATGAAGTACACTGATGCCATTTTATTTTTTTTTTTTTTTTAATTTACACCCTCAGATTAAATTTTCCCCTCGTCTAGCTACTAGTCTTTGATTCATAAAATACTGACCTTTAAGGGTATACCCTCAACTGAGGAGACCAGCCTGACCATAGGGGAGCTAACACAATTTACATCAACTGACAAGCAAGGCACATATGTCATTAATACAGGATTAGTAGTTCAAAGACTGAGAAATGCTCTACCCTAATAAAAAATGGCCCAGGCTGGAGGATAGCAATCAATTGCCCAGAAGAGCTGGTTCAGACACTGGATATGCCACAGCATAACCCAAAAATACCAGGCAGCAGAGAAGCACTTGAACTGAAGGTAGGGACTGTTAAAGACACTAGGACACAACAAAAAGACATGATGGATTTTTCTTAGAAACCACCACTGATTTGGGTACCCACACAATGTTAAGGCACTTAAAAATAACCATGTCACTTTACACCATGGTATTGTGGAAGGTGAACTCAGGAATGCACTAATTTTCTCTCCATCTTTTAGACACCCTATGTCTAACATTGCAATATAATCATCTATGCTCCAGAGCTACAGAATATCAAGATGTGGAACAATCTCAGACTTCATAGTTAAGTAGATGCTACTTATTCAGGGCTTGTTTTGCAGAGCCTGAGGATCTGTAACTCCCCAGGGACTTCAGTTGGCATCACAGGTGCTCAGCTTACATTTATACTCCCTTCTTACATCTGCCCCTAATTTTGGCACACAGTCACAACGCAATGTCTTCAGTAAGAGATCTCAAAATGGGAATGTCAAAACATTTCAGCTTATTAAGATTTTGGGAAATCAACACAGCAGGACCTGGAATTTAATTAAAAAAAAAAGACATACCTAATTTTTCCAAGATCCTTCATCTGACATTTTTGGCTTTTTCTTCTGTTTCTCCGTGTTCCTGACCAGCATATCAGGTGCCGTTGTGCTGTTTTCCGAGGGAGAAGAAATAGGAGAGGTGGCCACATCTCTGGTAGGAGGAGGAAGAGGGTCTATCACAGAGCGGGTGTATATCTAATTTTGTTGAGAAAAATGTAGATATTAATACAAGTCAGATGACTTAAACACTTCTATTCATCTCATTATTGTATTTGTTGCTGTCAGGGATGCATTTCTGTAGCTACTTTGTTAACAACTAATGTCACTAAGCAAGGACTCTCTTGTCCCCCCCACAACTAGGCAGGTGATAATATGAAGGTGCTCTGCCAGAAGGAATGGCTCCCACCTCCTCCCTCCTCCTCCCAAGAAGGGCTCAGCACCATGCCATGCAGCATGGATGAGGAGCCACAGGCAAGACCCAACTGTGACTGCAGTGGCAGGGGCTGAAGGAAATATTTCGGCTCACAGATTTTGTGTGTTCAGGTCGTGGAGCTATCACAGGGGGTGGAGCTGCATCATCTTCATCATCTTCATCTTCAGACACTGAGGGAACTGCAGGGGTCTCAGAGACAGCCTTCACATTCTCCATGTGGTTACACAAATAGCAAAAATAAAAACCCAATCGCTTGTTATAAACAAAATCACAAACATTGTATTAAGCTCCTAACAGAGACTGCATTGAAGCAAGTGCAGAAAAATAATAATCAGAACAGGCTACCAAGTTACAATATCCAAAAAATTCATACTCCAAAGATCCTGAGCCCTTATGGGAAGTGGAGGGGCAGTCCAGCACTGCCCAACGCAACTGTTCAGATAGAGCTTATCATCTGCCTACATGATGGCAATCCTCTTCCCAAGGACTTGAGACCCGCCTGGGTTCTCTCACTGCCTTCCCAACACCCACATGGCAGACCCAGCAATTCCGGGGACAACATCTGGGTTTGGAAACATCTGTCCCTGTTTACGTCATCTTTTTTGTTTTGCTGGTTGCTTCAAACCCAGATCATGCAGATTGGACATTTCAGTCTTTAAATGTTTTAATTTGCATCAAAATCTTGATGTTTTCTCTAACAGTTGGGACGTCAAGTTAACACCAGCTTTGGTACTGTGACTGAGAACTAAGTAATGAAAGATTTTTGGAAGCAGAATCCGGTAAAATCTTTTCAAATACCTTTTAAAATTGCTTTCTAAAAGAAAATTTTATGAAAAATAGGAATAACAATTAAAAAAAAAATATCAAGTTTTACAAGTGATTAAAAAAATTACCTGGAATTTTTTGCAATACTGAGATTAGAAACCAAAGTCACTTTGAACCTTTTAAATTTGAAACTGGATTTGAAGTTCATGGCATTCTTTACACTATAAACATTTCAAAATAAACTTCGTGAGATCCTCAGCCCACTAGACGAGTTTTGCTTGTGCATCATCAGTTCCCCAAGAGTAGCAGGGGAAAAAGTATTAAAATAAAGTACTCTCTGAAAGAGGTGGAAAACAATGCAGTATTTCACTGAACCTAAAATACTTGAAGTCACCAGCATCCTGACATATAATTGCTAAAGTGCACTTGACGTAACACAAAAGCTTAACCTGTTAAAAGCAACAAGAAAAAACACCTATGTACTGGGAATTTCCTGAATATCCCCCAAATTAAAGGCTACCTAGTGTCTTCCAAAAACATCAGGCTATCTCAGTAGACTGGTAACTACTGCTTTCTTCACGATTTACTTTAAAATCCAACAGCCTCAGATATTCTAAACTCCTGAGGACTGACGTACAATGACATGTAATCATGAATAACAGCAGAAACGTTCTCCTTTTCTTTTTGCAGGGAGTCCTAAACAGTCAGACCTGAATGTGTTGCCTCCAGAAGGGAGCAGAACAAGCCAACTCTAGATAATGGCATGGCAGTGAGAAAACAAGAGATGAGGGAATTGTGGGGTTTTATGAATCATCTCAAATTGAAAGTTTTATTTCTTCCATTTCACATGCACACGCAGAAACATATCATGTGTCCTAACAAAGCAAACAGGAGTGGTGCCTGCCCTAAGTAAGGACAGAGTAAAGGTCAAGCAGAGAAGAAGAGAACCTTTTACTTCCTTTTCTGCTGGAGATTAGTTTGGTTAATCAACACTAATCAACATTAGTTTTGGTCAATCAGACCTTGTAGGTTAGTAATTAAACTTTGTTATGTCACGGATGTTTAGAGACATAAAACCTGAAAGCAGAGCAGTTATAAAATTCTACATACAGGAACAGATTGACTTCTATGAAAACAGAACCCTTTCTATTCATTAATTCACTAATTTCTCTTCACTACTAAAAACCACTTCTGCCTACCTGATTCTCCCTCAGTTGAGAAAAAAAAGTGAAAGGAGCATGCTTGTTTTTATAAATATGTATTCAATATACAAATATATATAGTTCAGATTTTAAAATACTAAGCAAACCAAAAGTTTACATGTAGTTAACTACTTTATGCAAGTTTTTAAATCCCCAAACTCGAGACAGAATGCGAGTATAAGGCTTACCAACGTATTAGATGAATTGTAATCCTCCGTTGATTTATCTGAAAGAGACAGATAGCAATACCATTATAAATAAATGAGTTGTAAATGCAGCAGCATCAGGGAGAGGAGAAAAGAACAAGCTCCCTTCGGAAGGGGCAGGAAGAAAGGCTGCTCCCAAACCTAGGCACTACCTTCAGCTACCCAGAACAAGCTGACACCTGGCAGATATGGGAATAGAGGGTAAAAAAATCTGCAGATAAATGCAGGGGCCCCAAATCCCTGCTGCAGGAGGGTGGAATTTCCCAGAGCAACACCTGAATGAACACTCTTCTCCATCCATATACACAAAATATTTTCAGTGGGCTAAATCACCAGCAGAGGTACTGCAGCTAGCCCAAGACCTGTAAGATGTTCAGTCTTGGACACCTAAACTTCCTGGAATAGCAACAGAGGATCCCATGAATCAACTGGTAGGCTTCTTGTTTGACTATCCAGGCACACATGGGGAAGATTTGTGCTTTTATCCCTGCCTGGAGCATTCCTAATTAATACCAGTTCTGGTGACATGGCTCCATCCTCTTAAAAAGAACCAAAGCAGGCATTAATATTTAGAAAGGGAAGGAGTTAGAGTTGAAAGGGAAAAGAAGTGGTGGCTGCCGGAGTCCTCCATTGGCCAGGTAATCCATACAAAGAAGGCACAAAACCTTAGCAGCTTTGATTTTCAGAGGAATCCGGCCAGCAGTTATCAAGCACCTAGCAGGCGTATTCCTCAATCACAGCACATGGGAGCAGAGAGACCCTCACCCCAAGCATGCACAAAGCAACATCCACACCCATGGTGGAAACGGAAACTGGTGCGAAATTCAGCTGCCTGTTTTCTCCATGGATTTTCATCACTGGGAACCCAGCAACAACACTCCGGGATCTGCCTTCCAGATGCTGGCTATAAGTTTCAGAAAACCTATGTGTTTTGGGGAGTTAGCCAGTTGACTGACCTCCTCTTTTGCAGCTATGCTGGGCATCAGGATTAACAGAACAGCATTTTAAAGGAAGAGGGGTGCTTGAGCAGCTAGAGAATCTCATTCACATTTTCCTTCCAGAGCTACTGGTTGGACAAAACAACCATATGAGACAATCACCACGTACCTGTGAAACTCATGTACTTCTGGCTGTTGGAGATCTTCTTGGAGTTGTAGAACTCTAACACGTCCAGCACTGCCTGGGGGTTCTTCTTCTGCTCCGACTTGGTGATGTTGGAAGTCTGCAGTAAACGTGCCCATTGCTCCGGCATTCCCTGTGGGGAGATGTACCTTGTTAGCTCACAGTGGTTCACAGCATGCACCCCCGCCGCCACAGTTTCTGGGGTTATGCAGTGCTGTGACAGAAATAGGGAGAAAAGAGAAGAGGAGAGGAAAGGAAAAGAGGCGGTGGATCGATACCTTCCTAGCCACCACCTGTGTTACAAGTCACACGTTCCTTACATGGACGTGCAAATGCCACTCTGCTCACGGGGCTCTGAGTGAGACCCAGGTCCTTTGAAGACCAAAACTCAAAAAACAGAAAAGAGCAGACCCAAATGCTGCAGTTCAGGAAAAGCCTCAAGCAAACAAACAAACAAAAACCAACAACAAACCCTTTATGGTCAGGTATACACATATTTACATATATCCAAGAAAGACTACAGAAGTAACATGCACTGTATAGCACCTAGCACAATGGACATGCAAGATTCATTTGGGTCTTCTTGCCACACTAGAGTTCTTTGAGAATAGCAGTTTGGTGCCTATTGTAACCAGAGCTGGGAAAGCAGAGACGTTAACGTCATGTATGAAGCTCCGAATTTCATTACAGGGACATCATTTCAGCCAGAAAATAAATACATCTGGAGTACAACCAGATTTGTGCCTTTCATCACCACCAAGAATAACAGTTTGCACAAAGTGGCAAGTGACTGGGATCCTTCACCAATAAAGTTATCCTCTTGTTCAAAAGGATGGCTGGATACGCCACTCAGGTATTGACCCACTGGTACATCTAGGTTAACCTGGGCAAGTCTAGAGGCTGATATGCAAAACACAATTGTACATGCGATTCAAACGTTAGAAGAGCAAAGTCCCTGAAAAAGAAGCATATTAAAGACAGGTAAAAACAGCTTGCTCACAGACAACTGCTGCTGCTATTAAATACTATCTTGTAATCAGATTAAGAAGAATAATATGATGAAATACAACTCTGTCTTCATAGTATTTTGCATGCCAATAAAAAAAAACATAAAAGCATCTGACATTTAGCCTTAGGACAGCACGTACATATTTTGTCATAGGTAGTTATGCACAGCTGTGTGTCTTCTAAAGGGGAACTCTCAGAACCCCACTTGGTGGACACAGACTATGCTGTAGACCTAATCCAGCTCTAGAAGGGGGCGGGGGGAACAGAGGAGAAATATACCATGTTTTGCTGTCCACAACAGCCAAAAAAACAGGAAAGGAAAAGTTTGCTGGCAGCCTAGGCTCCTGGGATGTGCCAACTTTGACAAACAGTCTCTCAGCAGGAATTAGTGGGTAACCTCTGCAGTTGTGTTTCAAAGGAGATCAGACTAGATGATGGTAATAGCCTTTCCAGCATTACTGTATAAAAGATCAATGGGTCCTGGCTCCTCCCAGCAATAAGCCAAACCACACAGTTCTCTTTTCCTCCAGATTCACTTACTGTGAATTCTCCCGTGACTGCATCAAACCCCACATGAATCGTGTGTTCAAAGTCTGAAGGAAGGGAGATCTCTGGCCGCTCCTTCTCTTTCTTTTTATTGGCTGGAAGAGACAACAACAACAAAAATCCACAAATCCATCAAAAATTAAAATCTCACCAATAACTTCCAATTTACCTACCCAATCAACCCCCCCCTTTTGCTAGTCATAGAATTTCGATCTGGGGCAGACAAACAGCAAGTTCAAAAACTTTGTTCCCTCACTAAGAACAGCCACAGTGAGTGGACAACAAAAATCAAATTCCTGCAACACAGGACAAGTGTAAGACAAGGAAACTGACATTTTGGGTATGTCAAGTATCAACCGGTAGGGCTAGACTCAACAGCACAAGAGCTATTTACCTAAAATATTCACTCAAACTTATACAGGTCAGAGGCAAAAGCACTACAGTGGCAGTAAGTGGAATCCATGCAGTTTTGAACACATTTTCTTATTTGTTGTTTTAAGCAACTTTTAAAAAAAATATTATGTGTTGTTAAATATACTTTCGCCTCTCATATTTGTCACAAGGGACAAAATTAACTACAAATACTGCTTATAAATTGCTTCCTTCATCCTACCTCCTCAAAACAGAGTTTATGAAGAAAACGAAATATAACATGTGTGCTTCTGCTACCAAATCGTGTATGAGCAAAACCATTTATATTTTTCTGCTCACAAAATGAACTAAATGTGGTTTTAATAACAAGCTTTGAAGACACAGAGCAAGAGGGCAGAATCTGGCAGGTGAGGAGCAGAAGTCATGAAGATACAGGAAAGGAAATAAATCAAAGCAGATGCACCCTGTAAATTTTAAAGTCAGGTCTTCAAACAAGATTATCATTACAACTTGGATTATGGAATCATCCATATTCATGACATATTAAGGACTCCACCTTCCTTTTAATATTTACTGTATTCAAGAAATTGAGATCAGTTTAAGGAAGAACCATGTTCTACTCAGATTTGCTGCTGCTTGCAGTTATAAAATAAGCAGAGCCAGGAGAAGGTGACTAAACGTTTCCCAGCTGCTACCTTTTTTATCTAAAGCCAAACAGAATTTGTTTCGTGGCTGACATTCCCCAGTGCACTTTTGGCAATATGAACGACAAATGCCAGGTATTTCAGAAACCCGTGAGGTTAATGTCCAATACTGCAATTAAGACACTGCTGGTGGCTAGTTGCGTAAGAGATGGTCAGGGCTTGCCCCAAAGGACCGAATCTTGTTTCCTTCAGTGCCAGCTCTGGCACTGTTCTCTGTGTCATTACAGACAGAGTTACTGTTGCACAGAGTAACTGTGGAGGAAGAAAGGAATCAGATGCTCCATTTGGGACAGGAAGATGGAACAGATTGTTTTCGATCCCTCTTTCAAACAAAGGGGATGGGGGAAGCTGAATCACAGAAGAGCAACAGAGTTGCCAAGGGGAAGGAGGAGAGAAAGCTGCAATGCTGGAGGAGCCATCACAGAGGGGGAAGCTAGGAGGAGACAGAAGCAGCTGCTGGGTAGCAGATGGTGAGCATCTGCAGCACGGAGGCCTGCCAAAAAAGGAACAAGCAGCTGCATCCAGCAGGTATACAGAAAAAGCTGCATGCACTAGTGGTGGATGGAAAGCAAGAAGAAAAGAGATGCAAAGAGCCAGCGGCACCATATTCTATAGACCTGTCTACAGGATCAGTCCATTCCTCCAAGCCAAAGAGCAGGGTGTCAGCTCAGCCTAGAAGCCCATCGCTCAGGTGAGGAAGAAGAGGGCACCTATACTAGCACCACTGTGCTAGAGTGCTACATGGGTGATCCACGCCAACACATGTCCAGGATGACTGCCACAGTAGATTTGAATGTGTCCCTAAAAAGCTTAAGGGCATTAAGTTGCTATCCAGAAGTCAATACACTTAGGTGTTTTTTTGTTCTACGTTCAGACAGTCTGAGTTTCCTGCCACACACCCAAATCCCAACTTCTCTGCAACCAACTGTTCCACTATCCATTCAACCAGCAAACTGAGATGACTGCTCACTGCCAACTTACACAAAGCAGGAGATGATGGCCTGAATGAGCCTCAGCTATACAAAGCAATAAAAACAGTTCTGGAGCAACTGATTAAATAATATAATGGCCTGTCACATCAACACTCCAGCTCTCTGTTCATGTTCGACACATAGGTAGAGAGTTTCAGTATGGCTACACTGCAATATAGAAACAGGAAGAGATTTTTCTGCATTTATTACTTATGTTGTTTTCATACCTCTGAAGCAGTTAATGTTCTCCCAATTATCTTCGTTTTCTGCAACCATTTCCCACAGCATCTCAACCCTTTGCATTTTCCCTGACACTCAACAACCCTTTGGGACAGCTGCCACAAACTCATGCTAAAATCACTTTGCCTTAGCAATAATGTTACAGCAGGTGAAACCATAACTGCTCTGTACACATTTTTAAATTTGCCTGCCTGCCACACTCAGAGTTTTATAGTACCCAGACTGAATTCACCATCATGTGAATACACATGAAAGCTGGCACATGAATTCAGAGGTTTTCTTCCAGCAGTCTCGGACGACAATGAACTTCAGAAGCTTTTGATCCAAAATCTGACAGATATAAAAGCCTAAATGTATTAAAACCATTAATAACACAACTGCTTTTTGTAGCATTCAAAACCTCACACATTTGACCTTGTTACAAGAGCCACCCATAAAGTTTCCTTATGATGCTCTGGCAACTTGAGCTGCAACTAGGAAACATGACATCCTACCATGAAGTAAGCCTGTGACCCCATCCTGAAGCATACTGAGATGAGAAAAGTCTTCTCCACTGGTAACACTGTGTGAAGTGCTCCCCGTGTCACCACAGAAAGGGCTCCCAGGCACTGCAAACTGTCACCTTGTGGGTAAAACCCTGCCTCCATGCAAAGCTGCAGCTGAACTCAGCAAAGCTCAGAGGAGCTAAATGTGCCAAATTCATACCCTCAACTAGGACACTGATCAGCTTTGCGCCCAAGAAACTTCAGATGTTCACAACTCCTGTTGAAAGCAACAAGTCACATAAGCTCTGCATCCATTTGGATAGAACTCACCCAGTATTAAGCTGACAGGTTTTTTTAAATAACAGGTTTAGGATTTAGGCTGGGACTGAGGAAATCAGGACTATAAATTACATCCTAAATTTTGCAAGCACAGCATGACGCCTAGCAAGGGGACACAGCTCAATGGGAAGTGTACAAACATGTATGAGGCCCAGGATTTAAGCCCCATGTGTCCTTTACACCATGGCTCTGTTTGTGCACAGAGGTAGCACAATGGAAAAGACACTTTCCAAAGCACCTTCAGCTAGAACTGACCTTCTTGACCCATCAACCTGTAAAAGATGTCCCCCCCGTGTTGGCCTCCCCTCTGATCTGGACCCACAAGCTCTCAACAGGTCTGTCGCCTGCTCCACAGCAGGACTCCATATGTTTGAGCTGCACTTTTGCATATTAGCACAACTCCTTCACCATCTTTCCCACCTATCTTTCGTAAAGTGCCTGCTCCAGCACTGTTCCCTGCCCAGAGTAAAGAGCTACCACTTCTCTGAAGGGATTGACAGCATCAACTTCAACCGCTCTCAGACTACAATATAAAAGCCCAGGTCCATATTTGCTAGCAAAATTAACCGCTGAGCATTTCAAATCTTTGCAGATTCTTTGCAACCCCAGCAGATGTTAAACACAACCACTGGCTTCCCTGACTAAAGATCCAAAGGTCATGGATTTGCCCAAAATTACATTCCTCTAACTGAAGGGAAACCAACTTCCCTTTTAGTCCAGCCAAATTAACAAATGACACCCAAATTATTTCAGGCACAAACCAAAGGGACTGTCTGAACACCTGGGAATTTCATTAATGTTTAAGCAGCAGGAGGCACTGGGAATTTAGTTGTCATCATGAGATTAGAAAAAGTTTTCATAAGATGAAAATCAACCAATCTGAAGCGAAGGTGACAGTGTTAAAGGTATTTTTTACTCAACAGGAATTAGAGGACAGACGCAACCATTCTCATTTGGGCAGGTGTATTGCAACAGAAGGCTCTGCTGGGCTTGGCTAAACAGAAATCTCTCACGTCTTGAAGCATCTGCCACGTTGGCCAATCTTCAGTAAACACAGGCATCTTCAAATCAGTGGCAGTCTGTCTGCTGATTTTACCCAAACCATTCACTTTTGCAGCTCTCCTTTAAAATCCAGTTCAAACTAGCATTTCAGGTTGTATTTCTTTTACTCTCTTATAAATTTCAGGTGATTTCTTTGTTCTCTGCAACTGTTGAGCCTAGAGATTTAAAACCCCCACTCCCTTAAGTAAGCCAACACAAAAATCCTGCAGCTTTTTAGGATTAATACTCGTAATGGCAAGTTCTAACCGAGATCTGGCAAACTTTTAACATTGAGTTCATGGGTTTCTGGATTGCAGATTCAAAAATCCACATCTGTAAAACAATTCAAAGTTGCCAAAGGTATCAGATAATAACAATAATGAATGCTCCAATATTTTGTAGAAAATGAACCTACATCTTGCTTATTTAAAGCAGTGAAACTATGACTACAATTAGTCTTTTCACAAATAAAAATTAAGGAGGCAGCCTCCCTCCTGAAGCCCAGGAAGCTGAAGATACCGAGGCTTGACTTCAGTTACCCAGTGTCCAGATACCATTGCAATGCAGACTCTACAAAAAGCTGAGGTATTAGAAAGAGGAACTCCAAAAAAATAGGTCAGATATAAAAAGAAACCAGCACATATTAGGGGATGGAGATATTTTTTTCTTACATCACTTCAAAAGGTTAATGAGAGAGGTTTTTTAAATATCCTGATCTTAAAAATTAGAATTTCATGTACAGTTCACAGTTCCTATCTCCATTTCCATCTGTCACAGTCCCTATAACAGGAGAAAAATCCTTCAGTTCACAAGAAATGTACAAGAATTTGCAGTAACAGATTATTCTTAACAGCAAGTAGACAATGCCTGACCCAAACACTAGAACAAAGTGACCATGCAGTAACATATGACAGGCCTGGCAGGAGATGGCCTGTTAGTCATGCTTAACCCAAATTATTTGCTGCTTAGAACACCAAAACAAGCAAAAGACCTCCCCCTGCTCCCCAACAAAGGAATTGCCAATGCCAGCTTTAAATGGCCAACTTGTAGTTGGTACAAAAATTTATAATTTTCAAGACCATTAAGGAAAATTCAGGCTGGGGGGTGGTAGAGCTAGTCCCAGTTTTCAGGGACACTGTTCTTGTAATTTAAGGGGAAGAAAAAAAAAGGAAAAAAAAAAAAAAAGCACGAAACAGATTAAGCAGGATGGATTAAATGTGGCAGGATTAATCATTAGAAAAAACAGGTCTACAGCCAGCACCTTATGTACCCCAAAATGACCAAGACAGTTGTGCAGGAAACAAACACACAACATTTTCTAAAACCTAAACCATCACTAAGCATCAGGTGCTCAACTAAGGTCTTTCAGAGCAACATTCAGACAGGAGGTTTATAAGAGACAAAATACTGTACTTTTATCTCCTGGTAAAATAGAACGGTAAAATCGGTCCTTCCTTTTCTTTTCCTCTGGGTTGGGAGGCAAAGGTTTTGAGCCATGGTTTAAAGTCCCAGCATCTTTGCTTCCTGATCCAATCATAGTGCTGGTATTTCTCATTGGAGGAGCAGGCGGTTTGTCTTCTGTTTCAACTCCATTGTTAGACATCTTCAGTTGCAGAGGCTGTTACTAGGAATAGGAAAAAGAAAAGAAATAAGAAGCCTTATTTGTTTGTTTTTTGTGAACTAGAATCATACACTGTCAAATAAACCACAAGCAGGTATTTGCAGACTAGCCTGTAACCTCATATCAACACAGACCGAGCATTAATGCAACAAATTCTACTTAAACTCCAATTTTTTTCTGTTAACAAGACTGTGTTCAAGTGTTTGCATTATTGATCATTAAGAAAAGCCTGTTTCAGGATACAGCCAATTCTCAAGGAAACCTTGGAGTAGAACTGCAGGGTGGGGAGGCAGAGCAATAAATACGAGATAGCAAAGAGCAGGGATACCCAAGAGGAGCCAACAAGTTGCCAAGCTTGTAAGACCTCTCAGATCCATGCTGGTTCCACTGAAAACTATGTCAAAAGATTTGCATCAGTCTCCAGCAACAGCGTGATACAGAGAAACTGAAGTTTGCACTCAGAGTTTCAATGCAGCCACTCGGGCTCCTTTGCTAAAAAGCTGCTGAACTGGTTCAGAGGCAGAGATGGCCAGGAAGCTGCAGAGCTGTACCCTCATCGTCTCAGGTGCAGCGCCACGGCCCTCGTGGGTCCCAAGCTGGCCCTGGGCTTTCCACAGTAGCGGCACGCTTCAGGCACAATTCAAACCACCAGAAAGTTGACTGCATTTTGTTCTGTTGGAAGGGTCAAACAAAACTAGATCCCCAACACACACATAAATCCTTAAGTAAATAATCCCTGCTGTGCGGACTTAAAGAGGGAAGCTTAGGAACAGAGTAATAGATTATTCTGCAACAACTAGCTTGTTCCACCCAAATGAGATCAGCATTACTCCAGACACAGCCTGGCTGCAGCGAGATCCTTCTGGAAACTGGAATTCATCTGCATTATGTTCTCAAAAGAAAGTTGGGAGTTAACTGCAGAACAAAGACCAAAGCAGGAACAGTTTCTGTTTGGGTAGAAAAAGCAGTTCAACAGCTTTATGAATTTCACAAGCAGTAAAGGAGGATGTTTCGCTCAGGGCAAATAATTGAGTGGCAGAAAGTCAAAAGTGGTTTGCTCTCCACAAGTGAGATGTCCAGTTACAAAGCCGAGATCACTGCTGCCTTCCAGGGAGCTGCTTTTCCACAGGATAGGCTCAGAGGAACCACACTGGGTCACACTCCAAACAGATCCCACAACCATACCACAGTCCTACAACCACGCACGAGCCAGCCAGTCTTCTTTGGCCAAGTTACAGATGCTCAGCATAACCGGCAAGATTTGGACCCAGGATACACTGCTCTCACAGCTGCAGGGAGCTAAGAAAGCCAAATGCTGCCCACAGAGGGCACTTAGCAGCACTATGTTAGACTTTGCTGAAAGCAGCGGTTCCCTAGCTGTCACCTGCCAAGCTGTGGCTGGTCTGCAGCTCCACCTTCTCCCTCCACTTCTTTGGTTACCAGTTTCTTCACACTTGCTCTTAAATGGGAGGGCTGGCAGTACTGCGCAGCCCATAAGGCTTTGGACAAGCCTTTGCACACAGGGAGCTTTGTAAGAGGTTTGACCCCAACGCTGCTTCCTCCCAACACAACCATGCAATGGAATTTTAAATTACAGCATTTGGGGTATTGATTTTAATGGTGGGATAATTTTGGCATTTGGGAGGGGCGAGGGGAAATTAGCTGTGCATTTGTCTGGGTGTGTTCTGGCATGTGCCCTGTGCATCTCCCATCACTCATGCTTCAGCCTCATGCCATTCTCCAGTATAAAACAGAGCAGAACTAAGTGACAGCTGGAGTGCCAGCCATGAAGTGGTGCAAAAGACAACTCCCCCTGTCTAAGCAGTGGAAAAAAGTCTGAACTAAAACCCAACTGGTAAATTTGGCAGTCACTGCTGCATACATATCTTGTGCAAGATGAAGACAGTGAGGCCTCACTGATGGGCTTTGCACATCGCAGTGTCAGTGGCTGGTACTGAACTGGCACAACTAAAGCATTTGAAATGACATAAGCAGAAGCGCTACAGAAGAGCTGCTTTCTTTACATTGATGCTTATTTAACCATGAGAAAGGAAATTGCTGGGAGGGTGCTAGGAATATGCTGCAAATAGGGAAGCAGAAGGAAAAGGAATGTTATCAGCTCTATGCCTGCCAAATGGCCCTCCCCAGGAGCAGGCATTACATGTGCTACTGCAACACTATGATTTACCCCACAGGGGTTTGAATAAAGGTGCATCCAAAGATCCCCTCACCAGCCAGTCTTCCTGGAGCTGCAGGCATGGCTGAGATGGCAGGGGAGATTGCCTCATTGCTTTGTCCCTTTCCCACCGAGCAGAGAGGTGAGCAGGTGAGAATCGGTGCTTGCTGCCTGCTGTCAGAGGCACGGGACTAAGCAGGGGACAGAGTAAAGTTTACTGTATTGGGGAATAGATGCAACATCAGACCTAAGGGTGGTACAAGGAAGATAACAGAGCAGCACGTGGCTCCAGGCTGGAGAAAAATAAGTGAGAAGAGGAAGAACCCTCCCCAGATGATAGGCAGAGGCTGGCCTACTGCTGCAGGAAAGAAAAGAACATAAGGAAAAAAAAGAAAAAAAAAAAAAAAAAGAAAATTAAAAAAAAAAAACATCCATGAAAACCTAAGAATAACCTCTGGATGTCAAGCATCCTCACTCTCAATTCCACCAGTGCAAAACCCCAGGAACATCTGCTCACAGTTTCTTCAATATAAAAGGATTTTTCAAAATCTCTCAGTCAGCAACGATAGAGCACAAGTGAATTACTGTTTTACCGCAGGGCTAGAAACACTGGCAGTACAAGCTCTTGTTTATCTTACATTATTCCCTGAATGAGCAAGTAACTGCTCAGAAGTTATGTAGTTTAACAAACAATATTGTTTTACACCTATTTGATAACTGCAGCTTTCATGTGGGCAAAGCCTACAGTACACCCTTTCCTTTCTTCTCCATCGCTCAAGCACCCATACCCTCCTCCTTATCAAAGTCTTATGTTTGGAGTTACGAGAGCTATTTAATCTGTTTGGAGATGGGGGGGTGAGAGAAATCCTTCAACCCACAAAACTGAGAGACTGATTGTACGGAAGTTATATGCTGTAACAGCAGCACTATCCTAGAGGGTTCCCAAAAGCCTTTTCCCACTACATATTTAAAGGGAAAACCAAAAACCTGCTTACATGAGTCCTCCCACTGCGATACAGAGACACAGTCTACCCCCAAACTCAGCATGGTTATACTTTAAACTTCTGTTGGCTTCAAAGTATGTGGAGGAAACCCTGTCTTGACAGAATTACACCCACCTCTCCAGGGCTTTACAGCTAAGCTGAGTGCTGGAGCACGAAGCCATACTGAGTGGTTACAGAGGTGGCTATCTCCCTCACCATAGCCTTGTTGACTGCGCAAATTCTCTTCTTCCTAAAATAATCTCCTTGCCAATCCACACGTAAGCAGGCTTTAAGCAACTCCCCTTGTGTAGGCCCTGCTCAAATTCTGTGCACCAGGCAATTGCTTCACCAGCCGGCATAACATCAGCGCTATGCCACTGAAGTGAGTCACTCTGCTTGGCGCAATCAGGAACACAAAGTGTCACTGGACGGAGTACCTTCCTTCTTCACACCCGCATGACTGTGCTTTGAGAAATTCATCTTATGTTTCCATAATATGATTAAGTGAACAGTGGAAGCAATGAAACAGCACGTGAACTTTTCAACTGCAGTCAGATGAGGGAATACTTTTTAGCTGCAGACACAATTATTCTCAACTACTATATATATTAAAATACCAGCAGTCAAACCAAACCCCACAGACACCATTAGGAAGGCATAGTCGTGATATAGGACTATTGTTTCTACAGCCATTTGGGAGTATTGAAAGTTTGAGTTGTTTCAGCACACAATACTTATGAAAAGTTTTATTACATACTGCAACCTGTGACTGCCATAAGCCAAGTAATGGTGGCCTTCAAATGCTCCCTGCCCCTCCCCACCAATTCTTGAAGCCCATTAAGCTAAATTAGATTACCCCAGCCTCAACAGAGTCGAACAGCAGACCTGACAAACTCTCCTTTCACACCTACAAAACACTTCTGCAGACAGGAAAGAGTGACAGACAACCACACACAAGGGGACCAGAGATTCAGGAAACCACTTAGCAGTTCAAGACAGAGCAAGCGGAGGTACTGAACAGAAGATGGCACCCACAGGTGCCAACAGCAGTGTCCAAGAGTTCAGAGTACACAGACGTGCAAAGATGTGTGCAGGTCTGCTGATATGCGTTAAGTATATATGGCTCAAAATCATGAAGTTTATGCCCGTAGTTTTCCTGTAATACAGGCACAGGCTCCTGAACCATTCATCTAGCAGAATGGGACCCCAACATATATGGAGCCTTCTGGCAGCACTGTGTGTAACACACACACACCCCCCCCAAAACAAAAAAACAAAAAAAAACACCACCAACAACAACAACAAAAAAAGAGAACAAAGATCCTCTATTTATGTCATTTTTCCTTCTGGTAAACCACATCATTTCAAACCTAATGCTCCATGCTGAACTGCAAGTTTCTATCAAGCTGGTTGTGTTTTCTTTGCATTCCTTAGCAAGACAGGCAGATGACTGATTGCTAAAACAGAAAGCAATTAAAAAGTCAGAGGAGCTGAAACCTACGCTACAGTAGATGCCATAAAGATAACTATGTCCAACGCATACTAATTGCTGGAGTCAACACGAAAACTCATAAAAGAGCCATCTATAATTCATGCAGTCTGGCAAGACAGTAGCTGTAAGTTACTCACTACAACTTACAGATGAATAAACTATATTAAACAAGAGAGGGGGGAGGGAGATGCTCAGCAACTGTTTTTCCCTCTCTGCCTACTAACAGAAGGAAATCTCACATTTTTCCAAGATACTATTTTCCGTTGTTGCCAGGGTGAGGAAAGGGTGTCTTGCCTACAAAAAAGGCAGGAGGAGTCTTGACCTTTAATTGAGTTGATCCTGATCAGAACGAGCGGTTTACCACTGCACCAGTATCCCTGCACCCTTCCACCCTATGGCTAGAGATTGCTCGTGCACACATACAGCTAAAATCTCCTTCCTCCTCACACTGCTCTGGTGGGAAGGAGCAGGGGCCATCCCCGGCTCTGTTCAAACACATTGCAAACAGCAGATTCCCTCCCCGTGTGTCACGCTTTCAGCCAAATCCCAGCAGAAAATTAACAGCAGAGTTTACCAGCTGGGTTTCGATACAGGATGAAAAGACACTAATTCAGGTTTTTCCTTTATTACTTTACATGGGGCTAAGTTTCAGTCTTACATTGAAGGAAAGGCATCCTGCATGTGTTCCACCTGAAAAAAAGAGGCAAGAGGTGTCCTTATGGGATCTGGGACACATGCTGTGACAGAAAAGAGCAGCAGCAGCAATACATACACCCTGAGGGAGGACAGACTGATCGTCACATTTAGAGGTGATTAAAAAACCCAGAAACTGTAGCACCTAGCTGTCTCAACCAGCCAGTTACTGCACACCTGAGTGCTGTGCAAGTATGCCAATTGAACAAAAAAAAAAAGGTCAAGGGCCATCAATGCATCAGCCCAGACCCAACATTTATATGTGAATTAAAAAAACCCATATTTTCATAAAGTTCTAATAAAGAAAGGATTACAAAACAGCAGTGTTTCCTCATCTATCTTTAGAATTTACCTGTTAGACCCCTACAGGTGCTGCCAACACCTAGAGATGCAGATGAAATAGCTAAATTAAATGAAATAATAATCATTAGAAGCAAGTACACATTTAAAAGAGAGTGTATTCACTGCTACAGCCAGAGTGGGTGCGTGTGAGGAGGGGGAAGGGAGACACACTCTCATGGCAGATAGCCAACTACTGGTTGCAGTCTTGCTCCACTGCCAGCATTATTTCCATAGTGCTAGACATAAAGGATGACTGACCAGTTACAACTCAACAGGAATGCTGGAGGACTCCATGGCTTGGAATATGAAAAGCCAAAAGACTGGGAGGGCCCTTTTAAAAAAAGCCTTTAATTCAACCCCAATTGTTTGGGCTAAATGAAAGAACTGCTGGGTGGGATTCCCTAGCCCGCATTTTGCAGGAGGACATGGACACCATCCCAGCGGCCACTACTTCTGGGCCGGAGAGCTGTAAAAATCTCTCTCTGGGCAGATACACATGCTAACCCATCGTACCACACAGATACGCTTCTAAAGAAGAACAGACTAATTATAACAGCTCGATTCCTAGCAACAGAGCAGAGTTCTCCTTTCACTCAAGTTAAGGAAGCTTCTTTCTGTTTTGTTCAAAATAATCAAGGCCCAGCTTTCTCCAGCTTCCACGGTGTGGGCCCATGCATGACCGCTGTGACAGTAACCCAGACACACAGAGGGTTTCAGTAGCACTGGGGCGGGTCAAGCCCTTTCCACCAGATTAGGCTTGAATCCAAAACTATAGACAGGCAACACCAGCTTAAATTGCCATGTTTCAATTTAGCTTCGGTTGTTTCATGAATAACTGACAGTGTCAAACAATAACCATTTCGCAGTCAATGCCAGCTATGTCCGAGTACCTGGAGTACACGGTGAACTCACCTTATTTGTGCTGCAGTCAGGTAGCTCAAGCTTTGAAAGCTGCAGAGACCAGCTCCAGCTGTTCTGTCCCTGGGCAGCAGCCTGCTCGTTTTGACTAAGCACTTACCCCATTCTAACAGTGCTTTTAAACAGCCCACGAGAAATAAATTGTATCCATATTTAAAAAAAAAAAAAAAAAAAAAAAAAAAAAAAAAAAAAAAAAAAGAAAATCCAAGCTGAGACAGAAGGAACCAAGAGTATAATTTTTAAAAGTTCTCAGCCCACAAATCATCCTCCTTATTTCCTCATCTCCAGACGTGCTGTCTTCCCTCCCCCAGCTACATGCCTGAACAAGCAAGTTTGCTGTTGCAGATGTCAGGACAGCCTCCCTTTTCCACCACCATACAGGGCAGCCTTGGCTCTGGTTCCACTTTCGCTCACAGGAAGGCAGGGCTTCAACCGCACAATTCAAAGTAGCGACTAGAGTTGGAGCTTGCTAAGCAGGGTGGGAAAAATAAAGGGCCCTTATGTCAAAGCATACCCAAAGTCCATATAAGCAGGTTTCCTGGAGGAAATCTGTGTTCCAGAGGAAATCACTAGATGCAGCATAAAGAAAATATATTAACACACACACTGCTACTCTCCAACTAAGTTACTTGGCTCTAGAGTCCAAACTGCACGTTAGCAGCAACAGCAACTGAAAGCAGCCAAATCATGAATCGTTTTTCCATTCAAAAGTTTCCAATCCAGAAGATGAACATAGAGCACAGAGCTCAGAATTAAGCCCTTCTATCCCCTCATGTGGAATAATTCTGAGTACAATGTATTCACTTTTTAAATACACATAGGTATTTGCAAAAACTGCACCTCATTAAACGCAGAGATTTGACATTTGCCATTTAGCAGCGGGGGTGGGGGTAAGACATATGTCAGAAAACTAGAACATTGTCAGGTCAAGTCAACAACATCCCCCACACACAGAGGACACTGTAATGCAGTGGTTAGCAAAAAGCCACAGTACGTAAATAGCAGAAAGTTTGTATTAACCTGTAAAAGGTGAGTTTTTCTGAGGAGAAGAGACACAAAGGCAGAGACCTGCAAAGAGGAAACCAATGTTCTTAAGTGCAAAACTCATTCAACTCCTTTCTTGCTGGGAAACTAAACAGCAAGAAGACAACACAAGCATCGTTAGCAGATGAAGCCATCCAAGAGCCTCAATTAGATAAACTGAGGGGGAAATGCCACAACAGTTCAGTACTAATTGGAAATGCAAACATTTATCATCAGAGTAGCACTCGCTCCTGTGTATAGCTCCATTGTGTTCACTGCAGCTAATGACAGTAGGAAGCCCTGTGCTCTGTAGTATTTATGTAACGACTGGCAAAGCTGTCACATTCCCTTAATTGCTAGCCAGGATTTTCATACTGGCAGTAGTTTTCAATTAAAGGAAATCGCAAAGATTGCTTCTGTTTCACATTGCTTTGTTAAAGTTTTGGTTCTTCTTCAAAGCTGGGGAAAGAGGAAGAATGAATAATTCTCCCAAGACAGAATGAGCTCTGCATCAAACATGAGCTTTTTGTCTCTTAATTCATTTTGCCTACAAGGAAAGCACAGTCAAATACTCAGAACTGAAAGAGCTAATTTAGCACCAGTACAGACAAACAATTTGAGAACTGCACATAAATCTGCTTCAAGTTTGCAATGATTACTCCTTCAATTATGATACATATAATGCTCTAACAGCAGTTCATTTAAAAGGCAAAACGAAAAAGCCTAAGGTAGCTTAGGGTTTCCACCTAATTGAGCTTTCACAGTAGAGCCTTCTTTGCTGGCAGAGCATCAGCTCTGTGTTTATAATCATATGCCATCTAGCAAAATGCCCTACTGTATCTACTTTACAGTCCCCAGTATGTACAGAAGTAAGTGTAGCAAGTACACTGTGGCAAGGTGTTGCTTTCCTAAACTTCCCTTACTTGTACCAAGTGGACTGCAGAGCATTCATCAGCAAGAATCATCATCATTTAATTTA
This sequence comes from Haliaeetus leucocephalus, assembly GCF_000737465.1. NCBI lineage: Eukaryota > Metazoa > Chordata > Aves > Accipitriformes > Accipitridae > Haliaeetus > Haliaeetus leucocephalus. The sequence goes on along the minus strand of NW_010972972.1, from coordinate 4,221,671 downwards.
ATGAGCAGCAGTTTGGTTTTAGGAGGTACCATCAGGCCTTTTATCACATCATTTACTCAGATCCCAATCATACTTACTGTATGTCAGTAGAGAACAGAAAGCTCTATAGGACTGGTACAAAGGAACTGCTGTTTCTGCAATATATTATGACACAACCCTGCATTAGCACTCAGTTAAATAAAGCCCATGAGCCAAGGGAACTATTTTTATTCCATTGGAAAAAAGGAAATATAAGAACATCAATTGTTGCAGTAGCAGGCCCATTTTAAGGCACTAGGTAATTAGGAGCAGGAGTTAATAACAGCACCTGAAATAGTAGGCAAGGTTTTCCTCAACATCTTTGTGTAAGTCTTTCTGGGGCACAGATCTTCTCCTGTGTTCTTGCTATGATTATCTAAGCAGCTTTAAGTAGGACGCATGGATCTTCACTGCTACCTATTTAAGACTCATTCTTTCTCATGAAGCAGCAACATCGGCTGTAGCCACAAAACCCAATCCAGTGGAGACTGATCGAGCTCCTATGCACAGCCCTGTCAGCATCTGCAGCAAGTGACTTGCTTCTTTCAATCCAATTCCCAGTGGACGAGCATCTACATCATAAAATTAGCAACAATATGAACTGCAAATTCAGCAGAATTTGGATTTCATTGATGGATGGACTGTCAGTATGCATGTTTTATTCATCTCAAGACTGCTTTGTCAGGTTGGTTGCATCTCCCCTCTATACTTAAAATGCTAAAAATCATTTTATGGTCACTACTGAGCAGCCAAGAAGCTCTATAGACAGTGTTGTACCTTTTCTAAGTGCTAACCAAAACTCACCAGATTTCCAAATTGAAGACAGCAACCAAAGACTGATGTTCTAGGAAGCCATATGAGTCAAGGCATTTTGTTCAATGTAATATTCCCTCCCATCACTGTAAGTCACCTTGCTGAAGTCCCATGGCTACTTCCCACTAAGGTCATCAGCATGTGAATTAGCCTCGCTATGGGAGCACAGCATGCAGATGATCAAGATGCGGAGTTTTCTGATCATCCTTCCTTAATTCTAACAATGAAGATTCAAGGATGTTCACTACCAGCACACACTCATAGAGGTTCCTGCTACCTACCCATAATCCCAAAGCTTCCTCAGTGTTCAGGCACTCAAACCAATTCTCATTTCAGCATCCAGCCCAGGTTACCTGCCCACACTCTCTCTCCTATTGTAAATCCAAGGCCAGAGAGTATAAAATGGTATTTTAAATTCCATAGCCAGCACACTACAATTTCACCTCTCACCTTTACAGTAACAGCTCTGTTTGCTATAAAACTCTGTTTCCAAAACTGACTGCCCTGTTTGTAACTGCTATTTCACAGCCCAAAAGAAATCTCAGCGTTGGTCGCTGAGCATATCCAGGAGGAATACATGGGGCTGCACTTTGCAAACCAATTTTGCCCCATCCACTTTATGGCATTTACACCCTGCCTCATGTAAGTGCTGCCTCCTTCTTAATTGAAGCTCACATTCGTACACCCACTGTGGCAGAACCTGCACTAACTCCCACTTTCCTGTTCTTACACTCCTTGCAGAGTGATGCGGTGAAATCAAATATGCTGGCTGCGGGAAAGGAGATCCCATAAATCAATCCAGAACAGAGCAAGACCCTGTGGCTTAAGTAAACCCTCTCCTTTGCAAGTATGAGGTTGCTCCTTTCACTCTTTCTTTCCAGTTGTCTCCTTTGAGCTGAGTTTTCCTCCATTCCTGGTTATTCTTGTACTGCTAGTATTTGCAGGTGCTGATTCACAGCCTCCCAAGATATGCACGTTTGGCTGCTTTTATTTTTAAGAAAAGTCACTTCAGGCTGGAAATAACCATTGTTTTTCTGTGAACACTCTTCAATGTATATCTAGTTTTATCTGAGGAGCTTAAATATTCTACTTTAACAAAGCCTCAAAGTTTTATCAGTCTCTGTTGCTCTATTAAAATATTGTAAAACAGACATACAAATTTGTGGCCTGCCATTGTGGTAGGTCCCTTTTAGCTTTAAAAATAGAAGTTAGATTTGAACCTAATATACATTCTTTAAACTTCTAACACGATTTGAATTTACATCACCATAGGTGAAACTTCCCCCTGAGGGTTTCAATCCTTAATAAAATTAAAAATCTGCAAAAAACCTAATGCTTTCATTCTGACAAAGCAGAACTGCGATATCTCAAATAGAAGTGGTCAAATCCCAAATCACAACTTTTTGAAATGGACTCTCAAAAAGCAGCCCTGAGCAAATCAGCCCACAAGTCTGTCATTTTTATGTCTTACATTATTAGCAGACAGCTTCTATCTTAGTTCTGAGATGATGTACTGTCTCCAGCCCCTGCTCTGCTGGCTCCTAACCTTCTCTCCCCCACAGAGCATCTGTATTCTGGATATTTCCTTAGAGACTCATTAACTGCTCCTTCCTCAAAGGCTAAGGTTATTGGCATTTTTCTCAGACTACATTTCTAAGTGTTCAAAAGACCTGTCAGGACAGAGAAATAAATAAATACAGAAAAATATTAATTCATCATTGCCAAGACATCGCAGGTAAAGAGAAGATGTAAGTTTTGGCTCATGTCTTTAAAGATTGTTTTCCATCTTGCATGCCTGTTTATAATCTACGTATCGTTTCACACTCTTAACATCAGTGTCCTCAGAAGGAGAGAGTGAATTAGAATATTGGTATCTCTAATTTATGAGGCAATTAGACCAATAACAACAAACCAGAGCTGAATGTATGCTCAGAATTATCTAGTTAGAATTCTATTTTAATTAAAAATCAGTCAAATAATCCTATTATCCCAAGGATGGCTTTAGGCATGGTTCCAATCCAGCACATCTTTTTTTAATCTTTTAGTTCTGCGCCCAGAAAGTGATTGAAAAAACACTCTAAACTACCAGAATGGTCCTTTCTGTACAAGTTCCTCTCCCAGTTGGAGAGCCCAGGAAGACAGAGAAATAAATGTTCCAGTGTCAGTCAGTCATTTCCTAAGCAACCCGCTTAAAAAAAAGAAATAAAAAGAAAAACAATAAAATAAAAGCAGCATACAATTCAGGCCAACAAATACAATCTTCCTGTTCTTCACCCCACTACCTGCAAACATCACCTCAAAGAGTGCCTGTATTTCCTCATATTTCCACCCTTTGCCTCCTTTCTCAAAAAGTAATATGCACCTTTCCTACAGCTGCACAGTTTATATGCTTTTACTTAAAAAAAAAAAAAAGGAGAGAAAAGAAGTATTTCAGAAATCACCTTTCATTTCTGGATTTGCTCTCACATGCTCAGTGGGGCCCTGCTGCATAACAAGCATTTTATCCATAGGAGACAGCAACAGCACAAGCCAGTACAGCTGCCAGGGCCAGCTACCTGCATGTATCACTGAACTGGGGTCCAAGGGAAGACGGCAGGAGGACAGAAGGAGCGGAGCAGAGGCAGAGTATGTAATACAGTAGAGAGTGTGCATGTATAAACATATGTATATATACACACGTGTGTATGTGTGCATATGTGTATATAACTTGCACTGCCCAAGTAACTCACTTACTTTGTTTACTCCTGGACAGCGAGTATGCATCATATGACTATTTATAAAACATAATTATCCTCAAGTGATATAAAGTACAAAAAAAAAATAAAAGAAGCTGTAAAAAGTTATAAAGAACAATAGACAGCTCTGAATTCATATTTGGTATTAGGCATTGCCTAGTTACTTCTGTAAGTATGCATACACCGGATCTTGTTTCTACTACCTGGAATCTATATTAATTTAAAGAAATAAATAAAGCAACTCCCCAGAGGCATATAAACAAGGTTATTGCCCAAATCCATGTTAACATCATGCATACAGGTTATTCAGCCACTACCACTCACTATATGGAAATACACCTAGGAATTAAACGAGAAAAGAAAACGAAGACACTTCTTGAGCCCATTTCCTCTTCCAAGACGCTTGTGGGAGGAAGGACTGGGCAGCTCAGAAAAGGTTAACCTCACAATTTCCCTTCAAGCTTGCGCAGAAGAAAGAAGAGATTCAAGGTCTTCCAATTCCAGAAACAGAAATCCTCCTCTGCAGAAGTTTTATTGTACCAGGTCAACACACAGAAGACAGTGGTGGGTCCCCAGCCATCTCCTTCACCACTCCTCATCCTGCTGAGCCCTCAAGTCTGCCAAACTCAAAGTCCAAATGCCTCTGGCTCACTGGGAGGTAGAAAAGACGCCAACAGACAAAACTGATAAAGTTCCTGAACCACTTAGACTATCTTCATGTTATTTATTTTTAGCATTTGAGTGTAGAAGTCCACGGAACTGGTGGGTAGAAATAGGTTTTGCTCATCCTGGTATTTAGTAGTAAGACTCAACTTCAGCTGTGAAGCCCTCTTGCCTCCTCCACTGCCTGCATCCCTCAAATACTGTTCGGAAATCAGGTAGGATGGTTTCAGTGTGTGTCAACAGTGCATGTGCTTATGACGAAGTGGGAAGATTTTCCTTATTACAGGCTTTCCACAGCCTTAAACTTTGAGAAAGTTTGCCTGAAGAGACAAAAGCTCACTCCTTGCTGCTAGGACAGGGAGTAGACCCAGAGCAGTCTCCATGAATATGTAAAAGTGGTGGGTGAGTGTTTCTTTTCCCCTCCCCACCCCCAAAAGAACCACAGTTACAACAACTTTTAGACCTTTACATTCAAGAAGAAAATCATTACAAAGCAGCAAGGTCTTAGCTTAACCCAGCAAATTTTTGCAGTACACAATCAGAAAGCCAGAGCAACTTGGCTTCACACACGTGCAGGATTAAGCACACCCATCCAACACTGAACCGTGCCACAGTCCTGCAGGATCAGGATCACTGCTGTGTGCAGCTTGGTGGTCACTAGGGCCAAACCCCATCTCACCCCCACACACAAACCCAGCACAGAATATTGTGGCGTGAGGCCACAGGACCATATGGCAAGAGCACCTCTGAAGACTGACTCATGCAGCCACGTGAGTACAAAGCTGACAGAAGAGGTAATACTTGGTTTGGACCTTTTCTATACCATTAGTATTTGCGCTAATTGATAGCCAACAGCAGCAGTCACTTTGATGGGAGGGCTGAACAAAAGTGACACAGCTGTCAACTGCATTCAAAGAACCAAATCCTTAAGAGTTCATCATTTTGGGGCCAGAACACAATCTATCCAGCAAGATACACGGGCTTGCAGCTTTTCTAGGGCAGAATGCTTCAGAGAGTAAGTACAGCTGACACAGACATTAAAAAACTAAGTGCGTTTGCCCGTTTCTCAGGGGGATTTAAACAGCAGGTGAGTGGGGCTGGTCTGTGGGACATGACCCTTTTTTATTTCAGCTATTTAGATGCAAATTGTTCCCCCTCTCTCCCTCCCCCTCTCAACACCATCTGTTAGCCCAGAGGTTTCGACTGTGCCTAGGGTGTAGGTTTTGGGGGAGGGGGATATAGAAAAAGCATTGAGAAAATTTCGGTTGATGCCCCTATTTCCTCTGGGGCACAGTTTAGGGGAGGAAAAAAAAAAAATCACTTTGCAATACTATTTAATTACAATGGGATTTTTCTCTCATTCTGCTGCACTTTTCCTATCAACCCCATGGATTTCCTACCCTAGAAAGCATTCCTTGTCCAGCTTTTGGCCAACAAGCAACAGTATATAGCAACACTTATAGCAGGTTGCTATGGTGTTAGCACTGGGCATGAGCTGGTATTGCAGGAAGTGTCAGAGATTCAAGGAATTAAAGTCTTAAATAATAATGATTAAGTCCTTCACTACAAGGCGCAGTATTTAATGTTCTTTAAGTGCTAGGGAAGCTACCTCATCTCTGCCTGATTTTCCCCAGTGAACAGCAATGTACTTTCAAGAACTGTTGAGAGATTTGATTCATTAAACACTTCATCCAGGGCTCTGGATTCTTCATAAAGGAAAGATTATGGGTGATGGCACAGAGTACACTTTCAGGAAGCTTTAAGATGATACAATATTGCAAGGGGTGGCTGACAGACCAGATGGGTGTGCTGCCACTCAGAGTGATATGGACAGGCTGGAGAAATGGGCCAACACCAACCTCATGAAGTTCAACAAAGGAAAATGCAAAGCCCTGCCACTCGGGAGGAATAACCTCAGGCACCAGCACAGACTGGGAGCCAACTGGCAGAAAAACAGCTGTACAGAGAAAGACCTGGGAGTCCTGGTGGACATCAAGTTGACCATGAGCCTCCAAAGCGCCTCTGCAGCAAAGAAGGTCAGCAGCATCTGGGCTGCCTTAGGAAAGACACTGCCAGCAGGTCCTTCCTCTCTGCTCAGGGCTGGTGAGACAACTGGAGAGCTGGGTCAAGTACTTGCCTCCCCAGTACGAGAGAGACATGGACATACTGTAGAGAGTCCAGCAAAGGTCCACAAAGATGATTAAGGGACTGGAGCATCTGACATACAAGAAGAGGCTGAGAGAGCTGGGACTGTTCAGCCTGCACAAGGAAAAGCTCAGGGGGATCTTATCAATGTGCGTAAATACCTGATGGAGGTGTAAAGAAGATGGAACCAGGCTCCTCTTGGTGGTATCCAGTAACAGGACAAGAGGCAACAGGCACAAACTGAAATACAGGAAATTCCATTTAAATGTAAGAAGAGGAGGGAAAGACAAAACACAAAACAAGCAAACAACAACAAAAAAACAAAACTAAAACCTTTTTTTCCCTCAGGGGACAGAACCAAACCACAGAACAGGTTGCCCAGAAAAATCATGGAGTTTCCATCCTTGGGGGTGCAAAACCCCACACTGGACATGCCCCTAAGCAAACTGTTCCAGCTGCCACCACTTTAAGTCAGGAGTTGGACTAGACTATCCACAGAAGTTCCTGCCAACCTCACCAATTCTGCAGTTACAAGCCACAAAAAGTGGCAGGGAGGCTATAAAGGAGAGATATGCCACATCATTCAAGCTACTTATCTGAAGGAAGTGGTTTTAGTCAACAGCATCAAAGGCCCCAGTTTAGCAATGAAGACAAATTAAAAGAGGTGATAAGTGACAACCTTGAGCAGAAAATCAGTAGAAGAGTTGGGATCAGTACTACAACACCCTCATTTTGAGTTTAACGCATGAAGTAGTCCTGGTACTTGGGAGATCCAAGCTCTTGTCCCAGTTCTCACACAGACCTCATTTGTGATCTTGGAGGCACTAAGAAGCAGGAGGGGGAAGTATGAGTACTTCTTGTTTGCTCTGCCCTCCTCCAATCAATCACCTCTTTAAAGGAAAGGCAATTCAGGTAGTTACAGAGCACACAGCATGAAAAAAAATCCCTTCCAGGTGCTTCTGCAACTTCAGTTACCACAAGAAAACACATTCTCAGTTAAAAAACCAAGAAAAAGAGATCTGTGTATGCAATCCTGATAGAAAACTCAACAGCAGAGGGTAAAGGAGGGCATGGAGGGATGGGAAAACCCTTCCTCCCCCTTGGAGCCCAGATAATAGGACAGAAGAGCCCTCCCTAGCTTGAAGTATGAATAGGCAAAGACCACCTAGGGGGAAGTGGGGAAGGAAAAAAATACAGTGTGGGCTTCAGAGCCGCAACTGCAGCTCAGCAAGTTCTTAGGCTGCCCTTGCACTACATTCAACCACCTGATGGGTGACACCAAGACAGGTTCAGGCAGACTTTAATGATGATGCTCCACTGAGATGAAGGAAAGGAGCTCTTACTTCGGCTGGGAAGACTTCCTGCCAGACAAGGTTTGCACAGCAACGTTTTTTAAAGGGTTTAGGGCATTATTCTTTTTTTACTGTTGGGATATTGTTTTGGGTTTGTGAGTGTTGCCAACATAAACACAACATTTTCCTCTTTCTTGCACAGACAGAAGAGGCCAGAACAACATACAATCTCAACTATTTGGCAACAGTCAGGAACGTCAGGTACTTACTTCTAAACTATTAACTTTTAAAATATATGCAATTCAGTATCTCTTACTGGAAAGCAATATTCTGACAACAGTTGAAGGCATGTCATAGAAATGTTTTCCTAAAAAAAATAAAAATCAATTATCTGAACAATGTTTCAAGAAATTCGTGCTGATATTTTGAAAGAATTTAAAGTTTTCAGTTTAAAATAGAAGTGGTTATATTTTCTCCATTTATGAAAAGTAGAGTTTTCAGAACATCAGCATTTCCCCTACAGAATGAGAGTCTTCTTTATGCACTGCTCTAAATCACCAGCTAATTTGTGTTTCCAGATCTCTGGCATTTCACCAGCATTACTGAGAATCTAAAGAACAGTTACTGGAAATGTTTTTATTTAACCAACTTCTTGTTCACAAATCCAAGCAAATGTATAAATTTTAAGGGCTGCAATCCTGCAGTTTGATCTGTAATACAAGATACAGGCACCAATTCTCAGTTTAAAAGACAGAAAGGTCATCTGTGATAGCTAAGGGGTACTTGGCCTTAATGCCAGCAAGCCACCCACTGAAAACAGTGGGAGTTTGGCCCAAATTAGGATTTCAGGATTTATCCCATAATGCCCTGTAACACTTCCCACACAGTACTACCTGACAGCTTCTGAAAATTGGCAAAAAGTGAAGGACAGGCCAACAACATCCGAGATGAGGTTTCCAAGGGGGTATTTTGTAACAAATGAATTCAACCAATACATGTCTGCATATGCACATATTCTCACAATTCCACATTAACAGGGCTTTTTAGCATGCTGATTTTAAAAGCACAGTGGCTAAAAACACATCTCCAAAAGCTACTCAGTGCCAAACAAACCAGACTTTTAAAAGCAAAAAACCCACAAAGCAGTTGCATCCAGGACTTCACTTCACTTGTGCAAAAATCCCCCACGTTTGGTTCCCTGCCGTTATTAGTGATTAGATAAGTAACACACCAAAACCAGACAGATGCTATTCTAGAATGTCTTTCCAGCACCACCTCCCAAATTGTTATCTTCTCCCACAGATACCTCCAGAACAAGCCTAGAATAACTAATGCCACCCCCAGCATGACCTGGGACAAGGTAGATGGGTTTACAGCCAGGAAGCATCGAGGTCTGAGAGCCAATTGCGGCCCACAAAGTGCCTTTGCACCCAGATCTAACAGCATGGATACTCAGGAAACCAGTCTGCTACTGGTTGATGGTCTTTCCCATCCCTGTTCCACACTCTTATCTGGTCAATATTTACTTAGTTAAGTATATGCCAGAGTTGAACAGCTATAAGCCCTGTTCAACCCTATCTGACCCTTATCCTGTAGGGAGCCAAGCAACAGCCAGTTCATGTGTTCCACGAGCCAAGGGCTTCGTACAGTATTGCTGCTCTGAACGGGGGGCCTGGATCCTGCCCAGACTGAAGTCACCGATTTCACTGACAACAGCATAGGGTCTGCGGCATCCAATTCTTAACGAGATCCTTTATTTGGATCCCTGGAGGCAGTGGGGGCTTGCATATGACAGGATCAACACCTGTGGTGCAAGTGAGATTGTATCCCTGTAAATAATCAATGCAGCAACTGGGACACAATATGTAAGCAATTGGTGCAGCCTCTTTAGCTATCACAGCAGCTTCCTGAAACGACCAACAGAACCGCCCCCCCCCAAAAAAAAAAAAGTTTAAAAGATAGCCAAGAGACAGTGGGTCTTTCAGGGATTGAAACATAACTCATTTTGGAGCAAGAGTCGAGCTAAGCACACACACTGCTGAAGAGACAAGACAGGTTCCAATTTAAAAGCAGCACTTAGTTATCAAATGACAAGACTTCCACAGATTAGTTACTTTGCTTGCATTTTACCCTGAAACTAGTCATTTTTAAGGAGATCCAAAAGCAGGAGAAGGAAAGAAGCCTGACTCAAAGAAAAAAAAAAAAAGGAAAAAAAAAAGCAGCCAAAAAAATCCCGTAGTTGTCATGTTTATGACTTGGATTCTCTAGACAGAAAAATCTTTGGAGCAAGCAAAAGCCTGTCTGCTTTCCATTTCACAAACCCTTGATAACATAATCACATTTTTAAAATACTGCCTTCTTGAATGATGCAAATTAAAAGGCATAAGTAATTCTCTGACATAGTATTGAAAACCACACACCAACATGAAATAGCAATTTATTGCATACAAGTCCATTAAACTATTACTTACAGCGTAATAAACAGCAGCCACACAGATACCACTGTCACCGCTGAGCAGAAAACCTAGGAAATTCCTCATCCCTGGCCCCTGGAGTTTGAGTGAGAGCAGGGTTTTGTCCTCCAGAACGACTGCAGTATCTTGGCTAACTCAGCAATTGTCCCATAATTATCAGGGCGCTTTATAGTCAATAAAACAAAAGGGACCCTTAACTTCAAAAGTAATTTTTAAGGCAAAAGCAGCAGAAGGCTTTTCAAACGATAGCTGTGAAAGGACAAAGAGAGGAGATTGTGCATTTATTTTGGTCAGTAGGGCACTCGTTGCGATAACTGTGACTGAGGATGGTCATGGGATACCAGGGTTCATAGGCCACACCGAAAGCAGTTTAATTTTCACAGACGGAATGCAGTTGTCAACCACTCAGAAAGAGCCCCAAATGAGAAGGCAGGCTGGCAAGCCTAAACAAGACACCCAGCTGGCTCTACAGCCTAGACAAAAGCTTGGTTTTCTGAAGCTTTTTCTTTTCCCTTCCTCTTCCAGAGTTAAACTTGGGATAGTATCAGTATCAGTTCCTCTCTCCCAAATGGAAAGCTCTCTGAGGGCAAACCAGATTTTGAAGCTTTCTAACAAGTATGCAGACCACACCATCAGAGCTTGCTGCTTAACACATATGTGTGACCGTTCAGGGCATTTGAAGGCTAGTCTTGGGATGAGAGCAGAGCTACAGTTGGATGTTCTCCAGGGGTATTTTAGGAGAACAGAATCAAATTGCCACACAAACATAATTGCCAAGTTTCAGTCTAACGTAACAGCAATTTGCTTGACCCATTTTGTTTCAGAGGACAGACTGGTGGAGTAGTATTTTGTTGTTAGTGATGTGTTGAAGCCCCCTAGTGCAGCATTCATATCCCTGGTAAGGGACAGGATTCCTTCTCTTTCAAGTTCTACTTTTGATAACCGAAAGCATTACAAATTCATCGTGCAGCCTGGAAAAAAGTTTTGGATAGACTGAGTTTAAGACAGTCAGTCAGAAAGATGCAAAGCAGTATTCTTAAATGACCTACTCCCTCCCAAAATCCACAAATTCAGAGCAGAGGATGTTTGGTCCTCTGCTTTCTCTTCCAGGAGTCCATTCAGAAAGCCAGCCTGCAAGACATTTGCTGGTCACTGCATTACTTGATGCTTTCAATTCTTGCAGCCCATGCAGAGCTGAATCATCTGGGAAAAAAAGATTTCCCTGCCTCCAAACCCACAGTATTTAAGAGAGGTCAAATTCTGACCCCTTTTGAAAAGGCTGCCCAGAAAATGTGTGCAAGATCTGCACGTTTCTGTGCTCCCGTCACCAGACCACTGTCTGCCCAGCTCTTGCCCAGTGCAACTCTCCATTTCCAAGCCTTGCAGGCATCTCACAGCATCACAGAGAATATGCTCACATGATCTGAGTGCATCAATATGCATTCGGACCATCTGTTAAACCCACAAGGCATCCACTGTCAGAAGATCTGTAAAGAGTGGGGAGTCAGCGTTAAGCAGCAAGTATGATTTCCTCTTCACCGTTTCTTTTAAAAGATATTTTGGTCCTAATTCCCACAGAATTGGAATGTCACTTAAAGAGGACTTTTTGCTCACAGCGCCACATGAGGTTTCAGGTTTCAGAGTAAAGCTGAGCTATCAAAAAACCAAGTCACTTATCCATCTTGTTTCCATTATGGAGCAGGGAACTCAATCAGGCTCTTCAAGCTGGAGGACAGCGCCTACTCCACCAGACAAGGCTTCCTGAACGTAGGGTTAGAATCTGCCACTACTTGACAGACATGACTGGGGAATCAACCCCTACTCTTGATTTGTTCAAGGTGTTCATTCAAATCAAAGCAGCCACCTCTAGGAACAAAGACCGAAAGAATATTTTTGCTTACAGTGTAAGAATCTGTTTTAGTAGTATTGAGTTTGTTAGACTGCACTAGCACGTGAACTGTGCCTCTTCAAGACTTCAGAGCAAAGAAATAAGTAAAGTTTTAATCTAGAAAGTGAGAAGATAAAAGAGATTTATTTGAAGAGACTACAGACCCCTGAACCAATTAAAAGAGCCGTGTCATTCTGTAACACTGTTCAGGAGAATTGAGCTCAACCTTCAGAAGCCTGTCATCTGGATTATTATTTTTTTACACATGAAAGGGCTGTATCCCAACACTGAGCTTCAAGCCTAAGAGCATTTTTGTCTGAAGATGATTGACCATAGCAAAAATCAAGCTAAGGAGTGTGAAAAGCGGCTTCAGATCTATTTAGCAGGTGTATGATTCTGAGCAGCAGCTTGATAACTAGGCTGAACATCCACAGACACAGGACGCACCAACCATAAGTCAGAGGAGGGACGAGTCCCAGTCTACAGTCACATGAAGACACCAAAAATCCATTTTTTTTTCTCCACCTCTCTGAAGTTCTCTCCCCTCTTGATTCCCTGGAAGAAGGGCATTATTTCTGCTTTATTCCACTTTGCATGGGATTCCCTGTAAATAGAAATTCCCCCCTTCCCCTTACCTTTTGGCATGATCTTCATGCAAGAAGATAGATTTTAAAAGAGAGCTTGAGTTTGTAAGAACTGCACCTTCCTATTCCACAAGTAAGACAAAGTGCTCCAAAGTCACACTCTTTGTAGCAACCAAAATAAAGATTTTGCCAATTTCCTCAGAGCCCTGCAGAGTCTATGAAAATCATGTAGTTACCAAGTCACAAACACCACTGACCCCCATCAACCTCATAGGCTCAGAGTGGCTTCTGAAGATCAAGCCACACTTCTGTGGGTGACCTCCTAGCCTTGAGCAAGAATACTGTTGGCTGGAGGTGTGTCAATGCGTAAGTGACAGGCTAGCGATAGCTTCACTTGAGCAGAATCTCTCCCACAGGACAACAGTTACTGCTTATGAATCCCAAGAGAACTCCACTAGTCATATTAGAGGAAAAGATTTTTGCAGAAATCCACTCGTGCACACAAAGGTGAAGGAAATGGCACAAAGCACTCAAACACTACTTTGCTTGCTCTTGCAGTAGTTACAGAAATCCACAGCAACACAGACTTCAGCATAAACATTAGCCACTCATGTACATACCCGGGGCTCCAGGCAGCTTGACATGCCTGCCCATGCTCCAAATACACCTCCAATAGCAGCGCAGACTGAGCTATGAAGACAAGCACAGAGCCAGGTGACAGAGATTTCAATGTGATAGCACTATTTCAACAAGCTCGAGCACAGGCCCAGTTTCCTCTAAAAATGAAAGGCTTCAGTGAGACAATTCTTGCGATTAAAGCTACACAAAGCCTGGAGTCACTTGCTGGGTCACGATCCAGCTGATTCTAAGAATCTGTATGCAGGCTGCTTACCCAGAAATTAACCTACTGCCTTGGAAAGTGTTGCTTAATTTAGAAGAGTGATTACTTACAGCACCTGCTGCTAGCCTCACAGCCTTTGATATGCCAGCTTCTCCAAAATTAATGCTAAGTCTTCTAAAATTATTTACATAAGTAATTAAGGAAAGAACTAAAAAAAGAGTGCTAAATGTATAACATAACAATCAGCTGGGTTATCAGCAGCAATTGAAACTATAATTTCCAAAGCAAATAGCATGAGTTAAGGCAGTCTGAGCTGAAGTCACACAGTCAGTCCTTGCGGCAGACTCACATCCTAAGCCAGGCATAACAGAAAACACATTGCGCAGGCTACACACACCAAATTGTTTACGTGCATGACACCACCACCTTGAGAGAAGCTCCACACAGCAGAAGAACCTTTGCAAAAGAGGTCTCCTGGCTTTAAAGCCACATTATCCATAGGCTTTAAATCTAAAGCCAAACCCACAGTAACCTTGTCATACAAGTGCAGTGCCTCTTGCAGTAATTGAATGCTGAGGTCAGCAGGGAACAGAGGGAGGAAGAGAAGGGAAGAAAGGAGGACTGAGGAACAGGCTGAGTTCTGAAGGCCTTAGTCCTTCTCCAGAAGCTTCTGTTCACATCTACATTTGGGGACTCAAAATAAGTCCATGGGCCCTGATAGGATGCACCCACAAGTGCTGAGGGAGCTGGCAGATGTCACTGTGAGGCCAGTCTTGATAATTTTTGATCAATCATGGCGACTGGGAGAAGTGCCCATAGACTGGAGGAAAGCAAATGTCACTCCTAATCTTCAAGAAGGAGGACCCACGAAAGTACAGGTGGGCCTACAGGAACCTCATGAAGTTCAACCAGGAGAAGTGTAAAGTCCTGCACCTAGGCAGGAACAACCCCAGGCACCTATATATGCTGGCAGTCACCCAGCTGGAAAGCAGCTTGGCAGAAAAGGACCTGGGGGTCCTGGTGGACACCAAATTGAATGTGAGCCAGCAATGGGTCCTTGCAGCCAGGAAGGCAAATGGTATCCTGGACTGCATTAGACAAAAGTATTGGTGACAGATCAAGAGAGGTGATCCTTCCCCTCTACTCAGCACTGGTGAGGACACATCTGGAGTGCTGGGTCCAGTGTTGGGCTCCTGTATACAAGAGAGACACAGACATACTGGAGAGAGTCCAGCAAAGGGACACGAAGATGCTGAGGGGACGGGAGCATCCCTCCTATGATGAAAGGTTGACAGAGCTGGGACTGTTCAGCCTAGAGAAAGCTCAGGGGATCTCATCAGTGTATATAAATACCTTTAGGGAGGATGCGAAGAGGACAGAGCCAGGCTCTTCTCAGTGGTGCCCAGTGCCAGGACCAGAGGCAATGGGCACAAACTGAAACACGGGAGGGTCCTTCTGAACATCAGGAAACACTTTTTCACTGTGAGGGTGACCAAGCACTGGCACAGATTGCCCAGGGAGGTTGTGGAGATATTCATCTCCACATCCCTGGAGATATTCAAAAGCCATCTGGACACAGTCCTGGGAAACTGACTGTGGGTGGCCCTACTTGAGCACAGAAGGTTGGACCAGATGACCTCTGGAGGTCCCTTCCAACGTCAACCAGTCTGTCATTCTGTGAAGACACATACCTAAAGGTATACAGGCATCAAGAAGAGCCCTTCCAATGGTTTCAAGACACAGTGCAACTTTTACCTTACTTCTAACTACTGAACGCACGTCTGTATTCTGTTTGAAAAACAGTGACATTTCAGTAATGGTAACTGAGATGTTGGATGCTTCCTTCCAGGGGAAGGAAGAGTTCAGAATTAAACATGGAACCCTTTACCACACAGGTCTGTCTCAGAGAAGAGTCGGCCTACTCACTCATGTGCACAGAAGTTGGATGCAATTAAAATTTGGGAGCTTATTTCTGTTCCTAATCAAGACAGAGGTTATTTGCAAAAATTCAACTGGGATCTTAAAAACCTCCTTTATGCATTGAGAAGGACTTTTTCAGCAGCTTGAAAACATTTAACTGACTATGCCTGCTTCCTCCCCTGACCCATATATATCAAACTGTAAAAGCTGCAAGCGGCCTATACAAAAAGGTTTGCCTTTTAGGAGGTGGAACAAAGAACATAACATTCCTGTCCGAGTGCAATAAAAACAGTTTGAACAAGGTTTCAAAAGGTCGCAGTCATTACAGCCTCCCAGAACTAGAGGCACCCAGTTGCAGTTCAGGCTACGCAGCTCATCTCTTTCAAGCCCAAAAGCTTGGCTAAGTTTGCAGGTCTTTCGGGGACACTAAGCAAAGTACCAGAGTGCCTCAGCTCCAGACTCTGGCTGTATCTGAAGCCAAAGAAAACAAAGTAAAACTTGAAGTACTGAGGTTTAGGAGATCTGTGCAGGCAAAATCTCACTTTACCCATCACTTTACAGCTGTGCAGCAGTCCAGAAAGCATCACACTTCATATTATTCCTTAGGATGTTCTTATTTCTTTGCTTATGGCTTAGGTATTCAAGCATCTTCTAGCCTGTGCAGCTTTCAGAAAGAACCAACTATCTGCTGTTTCTCTGCACAATTAATTAACAAAGGCTTGGAATAAAGAAATACCCTGAAATTATTTTGGGAGGGAAAATGAGCAAGAGTTTCTGCAGAAAAAGATAATAGTCCTTCTCCCGCCCACCCCCTTGGCCAATTCTTTTGGCCTACACCAGAGGCTCATAAAATTTCAGGATCTTTTCCTAAATTTTAAGTAATGCACAGAAAACCATCCCTCCATAAAACACTACTCAGTGACAAAATGTTACTAATGTGGGTGAAGGAACAAATTCTGCTGTGTAATACAGAATAACTGAAAGTGCACAATAGCTCTGCTACCTATGTATAAACTGAGGACACAGTGTAAATGAGTTAAGAAAGGTCACACAAGTTTACAGCAGAGGAGAAACACCATGTGGGTTTCCAGACTTCAGTCCTGCTCTGGTTCTGGGTTTTCCATTTCCACCCTCCAGCCCCCTGCTAGTTTTGCAAGGAACTCCAGAGCAAGGACAGAGCGGGGATCTGCCAGCTGAGGCAGGCTGCCAGGCAGAAGCTGCTGGGTCTGGTACCACAGTCAGAATGGAAACAGCGTAGAGAGCAGAGTGGAAAGCTGACAATGCTCTGCCATCCTTACCCATCTCCTGTGCAACTTCACCCATCGGGGACATTGGCACTGCTCGCTATCTTTTTTCCTTTTCTCCTCGAACCTGTTCCTGGTTCAAACTATCAGGTGATTACAACACATTACCCTACTCCCTATAGGGCACAAGTGGCATGAAGCGGAGATTTGGACCACTGCTCCTGGCAAAGCTTACAGCTTTCTTGTTCTGAGCACCGATACCAGGGATAAGATTTTCATTTCAGGTCTCTGCCTCAGAAAACCATTTCACCGTCAGGAATTTCTCTACAGCTTCTGCGCTCTCAGGTGCTTAAAGCCCTTGGCACGTCCTCTCAGATTTACGCGAGTGACACTGACCTTGTTCCCCACTTCCCTGATCTGATGCCAGGCTGCATCTCTGTTGCCCTCCGCTTGAAGCACATGCTCCAACCTACCAACTCACCCCACAGGAAAGCACGTCCAAGCTGTGACCTGACCATCAGATTCCTTTCTGTGTAAAGTTTGCTCATTTACACTGCTCTGTTGAACAGCTGAAAAACATCTATCTATTCCAATTGGCTTATCTTTGCCCTACCTTCTTGCTGATCTGCTCCTTCAAAGGGTTTCCTCCTTTCATCAGAGACTGATGGCAGAAGCCCATCAGCTATGTACAACTGCAAAGCCACAGCATCACCAGTTACTTCCCATCAATTAAGTCCTAAACACGTTTCAGATTGATGGCATGAACTGCTACTTCAATAAAACGTTAAGAGTTGAGCATAAAAACCCTCCTTTGATTCATGTAACGTGACTATTTATTTTGACAAGAGAACCCAAATTTCTAGACACTCTCTAGAGACAGCTCTCGGGGCAGAGAACAGAGGTATAACAAAAGCAACATGGACCTCACTCAGTGGCATCAGTGTTTGAGCCTGGCTTAACACAGTAAAAAGGAAAGGTATCTGCCCTTTATGTCACTGGATGCAATAAACAGACATGCCAAACCTCTCCAGGGTTTTAGCTTCAGAAAAAATAATTGCCAGCCACCACCAGGTTCAGCAGGACAGCATGAGGTCACAACTGTGCAGCCTATCAACAGTTTAGCTTCTTCAACACTACACTGAGATTTTTATAACAGGGTAGTAAAACTACCTCCAGTACGCAAGACTGTCTGAAAGGGATGCTCACTTCAGCCACTGTAAACAAGCAGCAGATGCTAATGACATGCCAGGTTTGACTTATAAAATTCATTAGCATCTTTACAGAGTTTGTGGTTTGTTTCTCGTATTCCTCTTTGTGCACAGTGAAAGAGAACCTCTTTTATTTACATGCCCTGATTCTAGTACTGCAACAATTGAGTTTTAACACCTTTACCGCTTCTTTGTTTTTAAGAGAAAACAAAAACAAACAAAAGAACATGCACACACCCTGGATTTTCCCTCCTTAATGGTAGAGAAACATTTTACTCACCTGCTCCCTGTCCCTTTCAGGCTTCACAACTAAAATCAAGTTTTAGTTGACAGCATTTAAAAAACAAAACTAAGAAATACACAAACACCTCTAAAAGGTTCTTTTGTGACTTCCAGCGCAATTTGTTTTTATTCTCAGAGACTCAGAAAACCACTTGACCCAATCCTGCTAGCACCACTATTAAATCTGAAGCAACTCAACCGGCTGGTGGGGACCACACTTCAATCGCAACAGGCACTCCTGTTCCAAGGAGATGAGTGAACAGACTGCTGCAATATAATACCCTGGTACCCAGCATAGTGGTAGAAGTCATCTGAGCTAGCATCAAGCCATGGCTGAAAGGGCTTGGAAGCAGATTCACATCCCATTTGGCTATTCCCACTACAGAGACAACAGCCTCAAGCAGAGCTGCAACCGCCACTCCTATATCTGCCCAGAACCACAAATTAGGGGCCCAAAATAAAGCTATGAGGAGCCAGTCCCTTTGCATCAGTTCAATACCTCTGGCTGTCAGCCAGCCTGGAGCAAGTCCCACAGGTAGAGAGAACCTTAGAGAGATCAGAATCAGGCCTCCCATCGGTGAGACAACCAATATCGCTGGCCTCTTCATTAGTCCCTCAGGGCTGTTTTCACTCTCTCATGAGAATCTAGGATATAGTTATGTAAAACAGATTCCTCGCCCCTAATTAAAATAAAGTTCACATGCACACCCTGCTGAAGGCAGCATTTACCAAAAAAAAAAAAAAAAAAAATCACTTCTATGAGGGATAAGTCACTTATAATTAAAAAAAAATAAATCTCAGCATGCACACAAGGGAGTGTCAAATGCTGGCCAGCCACCTGGATAATCACTTCCTATGAAAAGCTGCAGAAGAGAACCCTGGGGAAAAGAAGGGTCACGCAGACTCTCTTGCAAAGGCAATGCAGGTGGGATTTGTCCTGCATGGGTGAGAGCTGCAAAGCCTGTCACCAAATTCCACCTACTCTGAGGTCACAAGCACCAATTCTTCTCTACTGCACTAGTATGCTCTTTCATCTATTTTAAAATTGAAGCTCATCTTATTTTATCAAAAGTTCCCTGGTTGTAATAGCATGGGTGCTGACAGATGTTTCGTATTCAACTCTACCTGCTGACTTCATCATTTAAACCTCACCCGTGTTCCTCCCCTCCTTCCCAAACGGAAGAGTCCCAGCCATTTTAGCATCTCCTTGGAAGGCAGCCCATATCTTTGACCCTTTTAGCTGCCTTTCTGCAATGCCACTGTGTCCTTCTGGAGGTGTGGAGACCAGAACTGCACATCACACACAAGATGCAGGTGCATCAAGCATTTATACTGAAGCAAAATGATACCCTTTATCCCTTTCCTGATGAGGATGGTGGCTTTTTTGGTTGCTGCTGCCCAGTGACATTTCCCTCTCCTTCCTGAAAAGTGAAATCATTCCCAATTTTTTACTTCCTATTATTCACGTGGCTTTAAAACTATAATAACCTTTCCTCCAACCTTGTAGCAGTTTAAGTTCTTGACAAGTTTTCTGAAAATCTAAATATATTACATCCACTTTAACACTTTCTGACTGATACCCCACAGAACTTCATGGCGTAGAGCAGCAGGATTTTCATTTTTCAGAAGCCACGTTGAGTCTTCCCCAACAGTTAACATTTATCTGTGTATTCAGAGATCCTTATTATAGACCTTTCCATTCCTGGTAGCATGACTCTCTGGTGTGCTGTTCCCAGGATCCCCTCTAGAGCCCTTTTTATAGTTGGGAATTACATTGGCAGCTCCCCAGTCCTCTGGCACAGCGTCCATCTGTAGTGATAAATTATACAGCTTGGCCAGCAGTTTCACATTCAAGTTCCTCGGGACTCTTGGTTGAACACCATCCAGCTCTGGTGACTTATTAACATCTAACTTATCTATTTGGCCTAATTTTTCCTTTTGTATTTATCTCAAATTAGTTTCTCCAATCTATTGACTACAAAAAATGCACTTCGTGTGGGAATGTCCCCAATACCTTCAGCAGTTGAGACTTGATATTCTTTGTTATCACTCTATCAGCTCCCAAGTAACCTTTTTACACCTTTGTCATCAAGCACTCCGCAAGGTAGTCTAATCCTAATGGATTATATCCTAATGTATACAATATTCATGTCCTAATGGATATAAAAAGCAAAGTCCTAACATCTCAGAAGAGCACTCCCAAGACAGACTGTTTTGCCTACCTGCTGTCCCTGCTCTCCCCCCTCATACCAATATGTCCCCTGGCACGGCTGTCACCCTGCCTTTCCTTCCTGGTGGAGGTTTCAGATACCACAAAGAGATCAGTGAGATTAAACTGTGTCACCATGGTAGCCAGCTCTGCTTTAACACAGGGTGGAGATCCAAGCACTAACAAGGCAAGTTTGGGACAGGAGCTATCTGGGCCTAACATGGGGTTTCTGTCTGGGGTCCTTCTGACCGGTAAGGCTTGCACAAATGGAAAGTAACTCTTGTGCAGTGTGATGGCATTGATAGATGCCAGGCAACCTGAGGTGCAAATAAATGCAGATTTAAATGTTTCACCCTGACTGAAGTACTAAAGCAGGCACCTTCCTTGCTGCCATACAAAGTATTTCTGTTCCTCACTAGCACGTCCCAGTAACACAAGTTCAATGCAAATGCTCGTTTTGGATAAGGCTGTGTGTGAAGGTACCTGCCTGCACAGGCAATTGCAGAGTGGAGACTGAAACAGTTTCCTCCTTCCACACCCTCCATTCCTTGGCATTTATACCCTTCAGGAGCCCATAAACAGTCCTGCCCTCCTCCTCATTTTATAAAAACTACACAAGTATATAGCTCTTTTATCTTCCTTTTGCGTCAATCCCTCCAGCCCCAAAGTCATTTCTGTTACTTTCCTTCAATTTCCTCCTGTTTATCTGCTAGAAAGTAACAAGGATCAAAGTCAGCAATTACTTCAGAAAAAAAATCCCCCCACCCCTCACACTGGTTAGCAACATCAGACCCAATTTTCAGAAAGATATTTAAGAGTTTTTAAAAATACTTTACCAGCTTAGGTGCCAAATCCCAACAGTTTCCGAGGGAATCAAGCACCCACGCGCTTTCTGTATTCCCACTAGATGCCTACCCACATCTTTTAGTATGTAACCACATGAAACACTCTACTTTTGTTCTCAAGGTTAGGCTCTCTAAGTGCTTCTAAGACAGTCCCTGAATGTTCCCACTCAAACCCATAGGCTACACAACTCTCAGAGTTGTGTTCCCAGGTTACAAAAAAAAAAAAAAAAAAAAAAAAGGAAAAAAAACCCCCCCCAACTTTTTTTGTTCCTTCACGTCCAGCAGATCTTACTGAATACCTGCTGTACAGTTCCTGATTACATGAAAGTTTCTCATCTTGTTTTCATCTTGACTATGAATTCTGAGGCACAAATGTTGCTGCAGTCTTTCTGTACAGATTTCAGGGTATTCAGAGATAAAGCAACACTATGCTACACCAGAAATGTGCTTTCCTGTTCCTCCCTCTGCCTGCTGATTCTGTGTTTGCCCTTTACACCTGCATGACAGAAGAAAGCACATTACTTCTCCAGCATAGTTGTGTCTTATGCTCACTGTGAGCCTTTATGGGCAGTGTTTAGGTGGAAGGTGACAAGGAATCTCAGCACCTCCATGAATAAGTCCCCAAACATTTCTGCAAGAGATGACTCCTGCACTATAGCACTTTGACTATGAACTGAAGGACTGCAAGGTAGAAAGGGAACAGCAAAACAGTAGGATTATTTAATAATGTTTGTGTGACTGGAAACAGCATTAGCGACTTAATTCTGCCTTGGATTAAAACTATAGTTCCAGCTGGACACCAACAAGAAGTCCGGGTCCAGTTTATAACCTGCTGGGGAATAATAATTATAACTTTTTCATTCTGAATCACCTTTTCAAGATTACAGGAATATATGTAACACTTACAAGACACAAGACATTATGCAGGTAGGTGATGGGAAAATCCCAAAAGTGCTCTGCTATGCTAACAAATGAGCCCACTAGGCAAACATAGAAGTCCCTACAGCATGCCAGGGATTACAAGCATTACGCTTCCACACCAAATCAAATGAGGATCCAGAACAACACAACAGCAGGAGTGGGGAGAAATACGTGATCCACATGCAGTTTTCTGTCAGGCACTCTCTCCCAAATACATTTATTAAAGACAGAGAACCAGTTAGAGAGAAGTCAAAATCCATTTTGTACCAAGGACTTTCAAATATGGATCATAAGCAGGTCCAGCAGGAGCTGACTGGGCGGGCGCTAGAGGTTCAGAAAGCTTGCTGACAGAGGAAGGTAAGAACAAAATAACCAAAATAAAAAGCTATATACGGCAGGTACCACAATGACAGACATCCTTCAAGAGTAAAAAGGCACTTACTTGTGAACGACCCTGAAAAGCCACCAGATCTAGCCATGTGTCTTACAGCCTTTACATCCAGGTTTCAAACCTGCAGACAGCTCCGGGATCTTTAATACTACACCACAGCTACATTCACTCATATTGCTCTGTTAAGTTTTCTGCCAGCTCAGCTCATAGCCAAGTGCTGAAAGGGAAAAGCACCCTTGCCTTTGGATGGCTGCGTGCCATGGTGAGCTCAGCTGTGTCAAGCTTCACCCCGATCGCAGCCTCCAAAAACACTCAAGCGAAGAGCACGCTCCCAGCTGGTGGAGAGAGAACCCTCCTGTCCTTTCATCACACATTCAGTCTCCAAGAAAATGCAAGTTTAGAATTATACTTTTAACATTAATTTTGAGTTGACCACATCAAAAGGAAAAGAGCTGCCAACAGCCACATCCTTGCTTTATAGTTTTGTGATCCAGGGGGAGGGCTGGTTTTGGGGAAAAAAAGGCAAACACAAGCTTTTCATCTGTTAGTCAAGAAGAATGCGAAGTCAACCACAGACTCTTTCCTTCCAAATTTGTAGTTAGTTCATTAGGAATTTAGGATCAGAGCCCTCACAGAGAGGTCAAACGGTCTTTATGCTGAAACTAGCACAGGTTATACTTTATACAGCAGCCTTTCACCGCTCACCCCATTCACATCCCTGTGTAAAGAAAAACAACTCTCACAAGAGCCCCGCCACAGAAGGGAAGCGCATGAATTCATGAGAAAGGAGGATGACAGACCACAAAGATGACACATGCCCATCCTATTGGATTTCAGATGATTTACCTACAACTACAGGAAGCGCAGATGGAACAGAATCTCCAG
Source organism: Haliaeetus leucocephalus (assembly GCF_000737465.1). Taxonomy (NCBI): domain Eukaryota; kingdom Metazoa; phylum Chordata; class Aves; order Accipitriformes; family Accipitridae; genus Haliaeetus; species Haliaeetus leucocephalus. Next base: position 4,198,313 of record NW_010972972.1, on the reverse strand, counting down.
ACTTCAAAAACAAACACAACTTCGCCACACGTTGGATGAGATCACCTTATTGAAGTCACTGCTGCTCAGTACTGAGCCACAGTAACAGGGTGGGATTCAAAGAGGAACAGAACATCATCAGATATGCAAGGTATCCGCTGTAATACTAAACTTAAAGCTTGATGACAGGAACAGGTATGATGTTAAGAGCAGAAAGCCACTTGCTTCTCAGGTGAGATTCTTTTAACCTCTATGACCATTACCTTCTGAACTGCACACTTAGGCATTTAACACTGCTGCATGTCAGCATGTGACAAAACGTTTTTGAAACAAACAAAAAAAGCCCACATAAGCACTGTCGGTGGCATTTGGACTGGGTCCCAGGATGAATAAAGTATTGGATCAGAAGGCAAGAAAAGCTCTTGCAGGATGTACCTACTATTAGAAAGTATTGGCTCTTAAAAAAAGCAAAGGGCATCTAAAATAAAATTGATGATGTGAATTAAACAAAGAAAAAAACCCACACATGATCCTGATGATCTCCTAATGAGCTGTGGGAGTTAAAGAAATCAAGCTGAGATCATTTCAACATTGGCATTTTTTTTAAAGTAGCCAATAACTTTAAAAGAAGACATTGCACACAAGACATTTTTGGTTGGACCAAGTGAATAACTAAATTCTTACAAATATGGCCAACTCATCACTTCTGAATGTTTTTCTTCTGCAACTCGAGGACTCATTTCAGAGAGACACAGAACAAATGAAAAAGCTGGCAGTCAGAATTCTACAAGGAAGAGGTAATGAGATTTCTCATCATTTAACCTGCCCTTGCCGCCTTTTCCTGCCCTGTCCCCCCAAACCCTCTCTTCACCACGAGTAAATTGGAGACAAGTCTGGGAGGGGGGACTGTTAATATGAGCTGGCAGGACGCTGTTTCAGCAAGTATAACTTTCATGTGAAAGCCAGAAGTCTTGCTATGACAGTGCAGTGAGTCACTTGATGACAAGTCATTGAGGCATTTAGATACTGTTTTTGAATTCTAACAAATGACACTGTTTTGCCTTGTCTAACTGAAGGATGTGCCTTTATTGAACCTAGAATTCAAACACCGCCTGTGACCGTCTGCCTCCATTTAAAGACAGCCTACACAGAAAGATATACTGGTTGTGTTCTACTTTCTGGCTTTCAGGAGAGCCCTGAAGAAATCTTGACTTTTTGTGCTTTTTCTTCTTGAAGAAAAGTCCTGCTTTTGCCATTCACAGCCCTACCCTCACCCCCTCAGCCTTTCTAAATGAAATCTGCACATTTAAATATTTCCAGATACCTCATCAGCAAAACTGCCTGCTTGATAGAGGAAGGCAATGAGTCTAGGGTTTCTTCCCCTATCCAGTCTTCATCCTCCACCCAAGCCCTGAAGAGGCTGCTTCTTACTGGGGTGGATGACAAAACATTTTACCTCCCTACTGCTCATCTGTGTTTGCCCAGTATCTTCAGGATCACAGATGTACGAGGACTCATGGCCAGGGAAAGTAAAGATAGGCAGGAGATGAACAATGTTTCTGTAGGAAGGCAAAAGAAAAACAAACAAACAAGGCTTTAAGAGATATAAGTAAGGAATGGAGACGGAGAAAAGAAACCAAACAAACAGGAAGAATATAAAAGTTAGTTCCTACATACACACTGCAAGTTAGGTTTAGTATGATTGTCAGGGCTCCCAGATACAGAAAGAGAGACACGAGTCTGACATTGGAGGTTACAGCTTCATCAAGATAAAGTGTCAGTTTAATTTTGTTCATACTCTTCAAAATCTGGTTTAGGAACATAAGCAAGGGATTAAAGCAGGCCTGGAAAAGTAGTTCTAGTCCCACTCTTTCAGATTCTTTTAGCACTGGCATGGTAGTGGATGAGACTCCTGCTGCTTTTTGTGAATTTTGTACAGCCTTTTTAATAATTTTCTCTGCTACCAAGGGAGTCAAAATTGCATAGAAGAATTTGTAAGACAGGCAAATGTAAGAGACTGCAATTTTTACCAGACACCTTATTAGCAAGACATACAGGGTGATGCAACAACAAGAAAGTTGATGAGCCAGAAATTAAAAGACAGATTTTTTTTATTAGATCAACATAACTGTGATACAATACTTGTCGCTGGTGCTGCAGTTCCCTCTCCTTCCTCCCCCCACAGCTTCTCTGGCTTTCTGTAAGGCTACTCAGTGAAGATTTCAGTGATTTTGGAGAATTAAGTTATAATGTTTATAACTTACTGTTAACATGCAGTAGATACCTTCACTTCCCCCCCCCAGAATCAGGAACTGGACGCTCAAACCAAAGCCTCTGTGTGCTTAAATCCTATTATTTAAGTCTTCAAGGCACACTTGGATGAAATTCTGTCATTTCTCTCTACAGATAGGAGTGGGAGAAGTCTCTTTTGTATGACATAGATTTTTGCATAGCTTTCACATCTCCAGAATCTTGGAGCTTAACAGAAAGCATCAAACACCTTTAACATACACCCACAACATGCATACATTTTACCAAAGAACCTTACCAATTACTTTGATTATCAGAAAGTGGATGGTTTTGATGAAGGGCTATGCAGCATTATCACCGTTCATTTCTAGACCACTCCTTTGAGTTCAGCTCCCCAAGCTTTTCCGTTATCATCTGCAATCTGCTGCGATTGCGATGCCAGAGAAGCAACGCTGAAACTGAACTTGCATCTTATTCCAAAGCGGGACTGCACACGAGCACAATGGCAGGGCAAAACAGGGATGTGAACTACAAGCTTGTGGTTAACGTTTTGTGGTTAAACAGGAGAGTTAGCTCTCCTGGGCAGTGTGGCAAGAAAATTCAATCAAGCTTCTGTGGAAAAAAGAATTAGCAGTGACCACATCCATGAGAAGTGCCATCCACTTAACAAACATTCCAGGTTCTTCATTTTATGTCTTTATCTTCCTCCAGCCTCCCTCTTGCATGGAAGCTGAGTATTCCTAGAGCAATTTCTCATTTCAGCAAGAAGTGCCATGAGTCAAGTGGCTCAAACCCTCTCAAGCAAATCCTTTATTAAAGATACTATTTAACAAAATACAATATTTTGTAAAGCATAGAGATTCATGTTGGAAATCCAGCTTTAAGTCATTTAAGGTTCCACAAGGCAATTCGATCTGTAGCTTGAAAATCACATTTCCTGTATTATGGAGACCATATACATGTTTCTGAAGAATTAGGAAAAATGTGACACTTTTCCTTTTTATGAACCTATGTTCTGTTTCATGAACTTGTTCCTTGGGTTCCTGAGCTTAAATCAAAGCGTTTCCCCTGTATGTGCTTTGTTTTGAACAGATTTGTCTGATTTGCTAAAAATTAGCCAGTATGTTAATATCTGCCTTTTAATTTTTGACCCTAACTGCAGTGACATTAGCCCAATCATCCACTAATTTGGACCACTCTCAATTAAAGCAACTTTTTAGTATATCATACTATGACCACATCTTCCAGTCTATTAAAAACAATGGCCTATTAAAAACAATGTTTTGCTAAATAAAATACAGACAAGCTTGGGGTCCACTAAGAGTTAACAAATTCTGTGGTTTGCAAAGGAAAATGACATTAAAATTTGTCTTGAGTGAGGTATTCCTGAAAGGATAAGGACATATAAATTGTTCTATTTCCAGAAGAACTGCAAACTGTAATGGGAGTTTTATAATTGAATGTCTTATTAATTTTAATGAACTAATCAATATTGCATTTCAAATCCTGATGTGTCCATTTGCTGCTAATTCCTTTTTGTGCTGTGCACTCCCTGGTCTTTGCAGCTGTTACCTGACTGTTAAATCTACCTTCTATTAGGAAGGGACACCAGAGTTCAGACTCAGGTGAGCAGTTTAATGAAACAGAAAAGCAAAGCCAGGCCTTTCCCGCCCCCGCCCCCTCTACCTCAATACACGCTGGAGTTACAGAGCTCAGTAACGGCCTCAAACACATGCTGCACCTTACACAGAGGTTAGCACAGGGCCCTGAGCTGAAATGAATCTAACAGCCTCAGTAAGATAGACAGGATTGGGAAAGGGGGGGTGGAATATTCCTCCCTTCTGCTGCTGAAGAAAATCAGCTTTTCCTTCATCCCAGACAAGTCTGAACTATGGAGGCACATGAATTCTACATTCAGCTGTGACTTCTAGCCTCTCCAAAGCACAACTGAAATAAGACATTCTTGAAATACTTACTAAAGGCAAACGATAGATTCATCCTGGCACAAAGCCTTTAAGTTGAACTTGTTGCTGAAACTGTGTAATGTTCACTTACAGATAGCTGGGGAAATTAAATCCAAGTTTTACAAAAGGAAGTCACTTCTCTACTCTTTCGACAGAGGAGTTTGCGTTAAGTGGCCAAGCCACTCACATTTTAAGATCAGCAGAGAACGTGCATTTGAGAATATGTAGGTGCAGAAAATAATCTATATTGAAAATTCTTTACGCTAAAGAAGTGATAAGGTATTTCACATTACATTGAGCTTTCCATATGTAAATGAGGAGAAAAACCACATGAAGCAAGCCACCAGTTCAAATAAAAATATTTCTCACTCCAGCTCCTATTTCATGAATAGAACATAAGCCCTGAGAAATGGGCTTCATCTTGTAAGAGAGGCATCATCTAAAATAGTTGTGTGCCACTTACAGTCATTAAGAGAATTGATAGTTCAAAGCCCTCCTGATGCCTAGAGAAAGTAACTCAAAGTCCCAAAGTGGTGCTGTGACATCTTAGCAAGCTAGTGTGTCAAACTGTGTCCTAACCTTTTGTATTTGATTTTCCTTCTCTCTCTGCTGCCATCTCTAAAGTCATCAAATGGCATCAGCTGTAAGCCATGGACAGACACACTGTAACTACATGCATCAAGCTCCAAAGTGCAGAAGATGGTGCCTTAAGGTAAACTTGGACGACTCCTCCCACCCCAAAAAACACACGCAATATGAATAGCAATTATTTTCCTCCCCCATTCTCCATTTAGATTACGGGTATGGACTGACATTATGGAAAGAGGAGAACAAAAGGCATGAAACAAGGCTTTATGCCCCACTTGGATGCAGCATGTACTTGCCACTTGACTTTGTTGTAGTCCCACAGATACAAGCCCACCTAGATCAAGGAGATGTTTGCAGCTAGATGTCACATACTTCAAGGCGGTCACAATATATTACGCATATTGCCTCTCACATGGTAATTAGGATCACAAAGGGCTACTGTAGGAGAAATTATTTCTTTTCAGAAAGTACATTCGGTTATTACTTCTGCCATCTTCCGATTTGGCCTGATTTTCCCAAATTAAGACCTTTCTTCTATCGTATTAACTCTTTTTTATCCTCCTTTTTTTAAACCTAAGATGATAAAAAGATGTCTGATTTGCCACCACTTTACTTCACTGACTCTAGACAGGAAGTAGGAAATAGAATTACTTTAAGACAGTTATATCAGCTTAAGAGCAAAATAAACTAGCTATATAGCAGGTCCAAAGAGCACAGACTGCAAGAAGGAAAGAAAACATGGAAGGAAAGTTATTGTTTAACCTGCATCTCAGACTAGACACAAGAGATAGAGAAAGGCCATCGTTACCTATACAACTGGAAGCTCGAACACTTAGATTGCCAGTGTGAACAGCTATTCTAGAGTCTAAACAATTCACCAGAAGTATATTACTACATAAACCAGAACTGAATACTTCCACTTTTTCTTCAAATTCCCCTGGAAATGCACTTAATCGGATGGCTTTTTTGTTTCCCCTTCCCCCATCCCAACAAACAAGTGCTAAAATGAAGGGAACTCATGAAAGCTACACTACTACAGCGCTTTTGCCAGTGGATTTGTTAGCAATGCTGCCTGCCTGCATCCCCACAGTGAGAGGAGTAACTGAAACTCCTCTCAGCTACCTGCTGCCATGTACAACACAATGCATGGGAGATAGAGGAGACCAGGGTGACTACAAAGAGGAATCAGCATTTTTAGAGTGCAACTCTGACCTATTTTTAAAGGCCTACTGGAGGACGATACATACCACATCCTAAAAGGGCCTTTTCCTCTCTACTGATCATACTGGGAGCCTGGGGAGACTTGTTCAGCTCTGAGCATCCATGTTTTCATCAAGTGAATCCCATGACGGGCCCTGAAACTGTGACACGCACCCCACTGCCACATGCTAAAAAGGAGACAGAGCGTGGGAGGGAGGGCCCAAGACTCCCCTCTACAGATCTGAGGATGTTCCTGAGGAGGGACAGGACAAAAGTAAGCTTCCTGCCTTGCACAAATCCAGGAGCAGTCATCACCAGTAGCAGCATTGAGTGTTACCCCTCACAGCCATAACGTCCACACCTACACATGCCATGCACAGCTGTGCCCAAGTTCAGGAATTTCAAGCTTGGACTTAAGTTTGAGTAAAAACCTGGTTAGCATAAGCAGCGTCAGACATTTTTAAGCTATTCATTCCTAAAGAGCATCACATGCCTTATGCTCAGAAGGGAAGAACTGATCACAGTGACTTATGTGCTACATGAGTGAGCGTCTGCTGACAGTCCCAGTTCTGCTGGCACCAAAGGGAATGGACCCAGCCTTCCCATCTCTGGGAACAGGGGTGCAAAGCAGTTCCTCCCAGGTGAGAGCTGTGCAAGTGCATAGGAAGAGTCACATACTAGACAAATTATTTTCTCCATAAGAGCAGGCCCTCAGTATCAAGCAGAACATGTCTACATTCTCCCCAGTTCCGATACAGGCCAAGACACGAGGCTGAGAAAATTAGTTCAGCTGCTTGCCCAGCATAGAAAAAGGCTCTTTCACACAATACAATTCTTTTGCCTTCCCACAGAGGTAAAAAGCCAACAAGAAATTTTCTTGTACCTGTCAAAGGGCTAACGATTGACTAGGCTTTAAAGAAATATGACTTTCGGTTTTAGTTGCCTGGTTTCAGTCTGTTTCTTGTACCTCCTCACAAAGAGTGGGCAGATCCTTTACAAAGTTTATTTGCTTCTGTTATCTGCTGTTGACGGGATGAACTGTAAACCCAGATCATTTTAAGGGTGGAGCTCTGTATCATTTCTGTATTTTGCTACTAGAAAAGCCTATTTCAGCTCTAGGTGGTTCTGTACGCTCTTAAGAATATAAAGGAACTGGACTATAACAACTAGCTTTTGAAATTACAAAACTTCCCACGCTGAGGAAGCGAGACAGGCACACAAAAGGGAGAAAGAAGGGAAGAAGCCACACTGCAGTTCATTCCCATTAAAAAAAAAAAAAAAAAACACTAGTTAGCAAACTAGGTGAAATTCATGCACTTGCAGTCAAAGTTGAGAGAAAAGGTCTGCACAGACCTGAAAAAGGACACACAAGAATCAGCAGTAATCAAACAGTTCTTTGACCTCTTGGGCAAAAAGAGCTAGCATCAGTTTTTAATCCAGTGCAAGCAAGGCAGTCAGAAACACAATAAACAAGCAATGTATTTTCACTTGTGGAAGTTACGCTGGACTTATCACACATTTCTTCCAACATCCCCGTGATGCACGGAAAAGCATGAACCAAAAGCCTTACATTTCCCTACTCTTTTTTTCTGAGCAACATCCAGAGCACATAATATTCCCTAAAACCAGTCAAAGCATTCCCGCTGTCATGCTACATGAGCATTTTCCTCCTCAATTTTATTTTCAGCTTTCATTTCCAAGTCAAAGAATGGTAGTTATGTCTTCCCATTTAAAGAAGCTGGTCCTTCCCCACAGCACTCAGAAAGGCTAAATACCCACCCAGCTTATCAGTCTCCAGTCTCAAACTCCAGCTTTGTTATACAGTACAGCTAAGAATAAATTCTGTCCCGTGGCACAAGACAGGGGCAATCCATAGTTAAACAGATTCATTAATTTAGACAAATTTAAATTTCCACTATACCTTCTGTTCTCTGCACAGAGATGAATGTCACTTCTCTGACTTATCCACAGAAAACACACAGGGAAAAGCAATTTCTAAGCATCCAGCAGACGCACACACACACACACTGTTCCACAAGGAGGAGTTTCTGCAGCCTTATCCTAAAAAGCTGTGAGCAAGATTAACACACCCACAGTAAGAGATGTTAGAGCAGCAGACGGGAAGATGCTCCCTGCTTTGCCAGGTAATGTGTGCAACACCAGGAAACTCCAGGTATGGAGAAGGGGGAGGTAGTTCAGTGAAAGGCATCCATGAGTCACTGTACAAAGAGTAATCGCAAGCAAGGAGAACAAACACTCTTCCATCTGTGCCTGACACAGCCATTTCACCCAACTACAATACCCGCTTTCACTTTTAAAAGCTTGGCTAACAAAATAGCTTTTACAGTTGTTCTTACATATATATATATCTCATACTTAATCACCGCATAAAGTACATGCCTTACAGCCGGTAACAGGTCCCCAGCAAAAAGCCAGGTTTTGACATCTATTTATAAACCCTGTTCCTGAAGAAAAACTCCTGGAAGTACTGTCGGCATAAGGATCAAGTAATGCTCAGCAGGAGCAGATGCACCATGACACACACAGGGATAGAACCAGCTACTCCCAACAATCATGAATTTTAAGCTCTCTGGATAACAAAAGCAGCAGGAACAGAGATTGCAGGCATGGGAGAGCTGTGGATTGGGGCATTTCCATGCACAGTGGAAGAGAGAAGCGCTACTGCCCCTGAGGGCTCGTCCTGCTGGTGCTGCCTCTCCTTCGGGCTCCCCGGAGCATTCAGCAGCACCTAGGGGTGCCACCCACCACCCATCTCACGATGTCCCTTCACTGCCACCCGCTCCCCAGGCAGAAGCCCCTGCTTTGAGCAGGAGGCTGGACTACAGACCTCCCGAAGTCCCCTCCAATCTGAATTATCCCACGACCCTAAGTTCAGCTTTGCTTTTAAGTAGTTTAATAGCAAAAAGCCGCCGTTTCATATACACACACATGATCCCACCTCTCCATCCCCGCACACCAGCCACACAAAGCCCCGGGCTGCATCACCCCATCGCCCAGCAAGAGTCCAGCTCCTCAATTCTTTGTGTTTGCCCAGAGCACCCGCCCCTCTAGCCAAAGCCAGGACGGGGTGCTCAGCAGAAACTCTGGGCTGAGCCCCGAGTCCCACCCCAACCTCTGCACCGGGACCCCAAGCATGCGGCCCCAAACAGCTCCCCGCTTGCAAAGCCCGGGGGCTGAAGGCAACTCCCTTTGTTAAACGAATGAGCCGGGGAGGCAGGAGGGGGGGGGAGGCAGAGAGCCAGGCTCGGTACCCCCCTCCTAAAAGAAAAGAAAAAGGAAAAAAAAAAAAAAAAGGAAGAAAAGCCCCTGCCGCTCAAGCCCTTTGCAAACTTCCCGGCTACAAAAGAACAAGCGAGGAAATCCCCTTCCCCGGCCCGGCGGGACTCACCTTCCGCCCGCCGCAAGGTGCTGCCCAGCTCTCCGCCCGCCCTGCCCGCTCCCCACGCCGCCCTCCAGCCGCCCCTATTGTGGGCCCGGCACCGCCTCCCTTCACCCTCCCCGCCTTGCCGCTGCCATTGGCTCCGGGGGGGCCCGCCCCGCCGCCCCCCTGCCGCCAAGGTGGGCAGCCGGGCACGGCGGGGCAGGAGCCGGGGAGAGGGGCAGGGTCTTCCCGCTTCGTTGCCGGGGGGTGGGAGCCTCGGCTGGGGCGCAGCACCGCAGCCGAGTGGCCCTGGGGGAAAAGTTTGAGGGGGGGTGGTACCTTCCCGGTGCGGCAGATCCGGAGCTTTCTTCGCCTCTGGGCTGCCTCGGGAAATCCGTGGGATGTGCTACGGCCTTGGTGGAGCTGCGGGCTGCTGCTGCTCGCAGCCCGGCACCTTTGCGGGGCAGAGGGAGGGAGCGGCGTTGGCCCGGGACGTAAAAGTCTTTCGCGATCACGCCATCGACGGAGCTACGACGCGGGGAGTGGATCACCGGCAATTACACCCTTGGCATGCAACGCTGTAATGACTTTATTTCTGTGATTCGTATCGCAGAGCCGGCTCCGTTGTGCTAGGACTGTGTGCGTGCAGATCCAAAAAAGGCAAGAATAAAATGGGCTTTGCCCTGCTTCTGTGTTGCACAAGCCGAGATGTCTATACCTTATATTGCAGGGATACGGGTGTTTGCTCTCCTTGCGATCCAAAGCTCGGTGAAAACTCATCACCCTGGCTAACAGGAGTTTTCGGCTCAGCGCTTGTGCTCCGCTGAGAGAGAAAAAGAGGAGGGATTTGATTGCCCGGAGGTACAGCGGCATCACTCTCACGAACAGAACGCGGGCATGGTGAGGTGTCTCATGGTGTCTAGACATACAAAAGTAAAATGTTAAGTGAAGCAGGTAGATACAGACAAAAGGGAGACATATAATACAGGTCACCACCCCAGACCTGCCTTTTAGACCAAGACAGCATGCCCACATATGACAGATTAAGACAGCGCCGCCACAGTCTTGCCCTTCCCCCTTGTACCAACATTTATCAGTTCCCGTGGTAAGTTTGTTGGAGAGCTAAACCAGCAGAAAATCAACCCCGCAAAAATAAAATGGAGGAAGTGAGAATGCGAGTCTGGGACTGGTAGGAAGAGTGGGACTGCAACAAACCTGATTCCAATCAGCTCAACCTGTTGTGGAATTGCACACTTAGAATTACTTCCCTCTGTTGGATACATTTAAAATTGGATTCAAAACCACACACACAGACAGACTGCGTGTACTCCCCCAGAGCATGGTCTGTCCACAGTCTGTCCTCTGGTTGCCACATAAAGGTGCTTATGGCAGTACAGGACAGTATATTGGTCACTTCACTTCAAACGCAGCCCAAATCAGCCTGATCAAGAATCCCACAGTTACATGGGAGCTGTGCTTACGTGTTTGCTGCAGAGGGGCAACTGAGGAGAAAACCACGCAGCTCAGCTTGAATGCCGGATCCACAAAGGGGGCACCGTCAAAGCTGGAGTTAAAACTGAACAGTTACCCTTCACCCCTGAACTGAGACCTGAAGAGTAACTTCCTTCCTGTACACACACAAAATCACAAAGACTTTTCAGAAACATGGATGCACCCTGATAATTTAAAAAATAAATCTTGAAGCCAGGCAAAAGATTGGTCCAAAATACTCATAAACATGCCTTGTTTGACAAGACATTTTACCAAATATGTTCATTGAACCACTTGGAGAATGGCTGTGTAAGGTAATTGCAGTTGGTTGACCTAAGGCCTGGTCCATACACAGCTGGTGTATTGCTTTAACAGCCCCTGCTATAGCTGTATTTTTATCTATACAAAGGTACTTAAAGCAGCATGAAATAACCAGGACTTTAATTATAGGTGCTTTCAAAGCCACTTCAAGATGAAAAAAGACTTTATCTACGCACAGGTTAACTCAGTTCAGAAATGGTCTCAATTAAATCTTTGTATATTCACTGCCAAGGGATCTCACCAAGACATTCAGAACTGTATTCTTACATTTTGTTATTACCCTACTCTGTAGTAATGCGGAATCCCAAAGAGATATCCTGAAGGGATATCCTGGTATTACAACACTTAAGAGTTTTCCGAATTTACCCAAATTTCAAGACTCCTTTGATTGAAACCATTGCTGGATTTTCAGAGGGAGTTCCCAAACAAAAGGAGGGAGAGGCATTTGGGATGTCCATGAATAACATCAGAACAGGATATAGAGCTACTGCTGCAAATCAGAATTTGGTACTTGAGAAAGGAATGAGTAAAATGTATATCATTTTATTTGTGTTCTAAGCACTCAGAGCAGAGAAAGTGCTCGGGGAGTTTTCAGGGAAAGGATCCATCTTGCCTTCTACTCAGGATTAAGTCAGATAGCCCCTTTCCAGTATGGGGGGAAAGGGTATTACTTACACCTCAAAAGGGTCTTGTCTTCTGTGGGAAGAAGCCTGGCACCAGGCCCCAGCCTCAGAGACCAACTCTGTTGAACAGTTGATTTTACAGTGAACATGTAAGAACCGCATTTTTCTCCCCTTCAGCCATACAGCAGAACGAGCACTCCAGCTGCCGTAGGGCAAGGCCTGACGATTTCTTGTCAGCAGTACCAGTATCGATAGTTCTTACCCTGCTGTGCATCTCTGCTCTTGAGCTACTCCCTGCACTGTGCTAGCACAGCTATTTCTGCAGCTGTGTAATGGAAGGGATCAAGGAACTGGTCCACCTAAGATTTTTCCTGGGTGTTTTTCAGCCAGAACAAATCCCCAAATATATTGGCTGACACAATGCAGGGGAACACAAGAGCATGTGAAATCACAGAAGCTAAATCTCAGCTGAGGGACAGTAACTTGTTATGACGTACTAGCTTAGTCACCTGCAATCATCCGTCCACTCCTTTAATCTGCTCTAGCAATTAAGAGACAAATTGGCCTCAGCCTACAAGGAAGAAACCAGAGTTCATGAATGACTTGAAAACTAATTACAAGTCTCTAAGTCTTAATAGTCAGGCAAGGATTAGAAAAAGACAAAAAGAAAAAAGGAGGCCTATAGTCATACAATACACAATTACAAAGTTCCTTAGCTAAAGATCTCACTGCAAAGATGTAGAAACAGCAAGCAGCAGCAAGCAAAACTGAGGGTGATGGTGGGTCAGCATACTACAGCCTGGAGATTTCTCACCCAGTAAATCAGAAGTCAGCCTAGCAAAATAATGTTGTTACAGTGGTGTGAAGTGATGAAGAAGACAGACTATGATTCATCACTGCCCCACATATCGTATAAGCTTGTACGGCTCTGCAAAATGTACGTAAAACACTTCCAAATCAGAACCATTTCCTTTTTCATTCTACTTTGTCCAGATAACACAACAAACTAAAGCAGTGGGGAATGTGTTTCTGGACACAAATCCGTGACCCACCAGAGTAAATGTTTTCTCTAAACAAACACAAAAAAGCACGTCAGCAACAATCTTTCATTTCCTCAGTAAGTTTCAGGGTGTTGTAGTGCCAGAAAAGCAAAGTAGCAGAATAACAAAAGGGCCAGAACATCTGACTGGTGGAGAGCAGCACTGGGTTCCTCTCTTACATATCCTGAGGTTAGAGGGTGTGTATTACCCATCACTAAGGAAGCCAGCATCAGTTCCAAAAGGTATGCAATTAGCACGTTACATCTGCTGCATATTTAACATGGACATGCATTTCCTAAGAAATTTGCTAAGATATCTCTGTCTAAAATGAGTTCAAATACAGGAGTAAGAACCAGGGCCACCATTTTAGGAAAGCTGGCTCTGGATTACACTTGTTTGATCTTAGCACTGTCTGCAGTTTTATCAACTGACGTCAAAAATCCAGCTTATACACAACTATTTCTCAGTATTTGGTTATATCCAGTTGTTGCATTCTGGATAAATGGTTAGAGCATCATAGTGGACATGTTTCCACTTGCCACTTGGTCCTCCATTTCTGTATTGAGAGGCTCACAGTAAAGAGTCATGATCTGTCTGGTACAGGTATAACAGTAGTTACAACCTGGTACATTTTTTTGATGCTTAAATCCCACATCATTCAGGTTCTCCTTAAGGGTTACTTTCTTGTTGGTTAAGTTACCCTATAGTTGATGGAAAACTCAGAGGAATCTTCATGCCATTCCAATTTTAAAACATCTCTTACTGCTTCATTGAAGTCCTGGAATCTGGCAAAACCTCTGGTGATGAATACATTTTTACATTCCAGATCTCCTTTAGCCAGGAAATTGCACAGAGACAGCTAAGAGCGCTCAGTGCTTTGGTGAGCAGTCAGCAAGTCAGGGTGAATACTAGGGAAGCCACAAGTGGCTATTTGATTCTGGAAGCCTTGTGTATCTCTGGAAGTCATAAAATACAGATGGGTAATGGCTTAACAATGAGGTCAGTCTTTGATTCATTAGCTAACAGCTGAATCTAAGCACATATACCCCAGTTTTGAGGCATGCTGCTAATTCGAGCTTAAAAAGATGGGGGGAGTTTTACCCTGCACTGTAAATTTCTGTGGAGCTGTACTGGACCCTGGTTTTGACTTAGATTTTGTATGTTTTCTCAATGATCTGAAGAGTTTTCTTTCTTGAAAAAATATGACTAGCCACTAGTAACCTTAAGTAAAAAACATATTCAAATGCCATAAGCTTTGGGGGGGGGGAGGGGAGGAGGGAGACAGTGCATAAACTTCAAACATATTGGGGTCAGCCACTGGAGCTATGTGAATTCACACCAGGATCTGACCATTTGCATTTTAACCCTACATTGTGCAAGAATCTGAGGAGATGAGTGCCATAACAGAAAAGCCTGCTTTCAGATATTAAAAGCAGTGTTGACAAGCTCCAAAAGCAGGCATGCAACTTGACTCAGAATTTCCTCTTTTAATCTCCCAACTACAGTCGTAGCTATACTTCCCTGCATGAGAACTTCCCTCAGCCTGCAGTCCAAAAAGCCCCTACCCATCCCTGCCCCTATTCTTCCCCAGCTGTTTCTTGAAATATCTAGTCCTACTGCTTCCGATTTCCCCTCCCTTCCATCCCCCAGCCTCGCTTAATAATCCACCTCATTTTCAAAAGTCCCTTCCCTTCCTGATCCCACCAGCCAACCTAAGGCGAGGACAACCATACAGTCTAGACGCTCCTTTAGTGATCAGTGTTCCATCTTGACTGGAAATCATGACAGCAACTCTGCTTTGTAAAATACAGGCAGTATTTTATGGCAGTGCTGCAGACGAAGAACAAGGCACCCAGGGAGAGCTAGAGGGGCACCACTGAGAGGTGGTGGGGAAAGGGGGAGGTCGTAAATAATGCTTATTCACTTGGGCCTTTGGAGCGTGAAGGAACTTGCTGACAGTGCAGGAAGTGTGGAAAGTAGCATGGTAAAGGCAGACAAACATCTCAAGCACATGAGAGCATGTCTCCAGACTGGCAAAATAGCTGCAGAAATGACAGAACGAGCTATGGTTGCTGGCCCTTGCCCAACTGCCAGTACAAGCAAGTGGTCCTGGCCTGTGACTTTGTGTGGCAGAGCCTTCTCAGAACTGTTTGCATGACTGTCCTGGCCTCAGGTGTGAACAGGTTCTCTGGACTGTCCCAGAACCATGACTCTAATCTTCTCTCCTCAATACAAAGAATTCAGAAAAAAATAATTCAGCATTGCTCAAAATGTACATTTGCTGCCTAGAAGAGTCTTTCCAACAGACAAGACTGTGACAGGTTTTCCTTCCAGCATTCAGCTTACGGAGTTGTTTATACCATGGACAAGATGGTATTATAACACACACTCAGAATCACTTTTCTATTAATTTTATTCTATTTTATTATAGACCTATGATGAGACAAATCTTGTCCATGAGCATGTGGAAGAACACAGTAGAAATGGATTTACATGTAACTTAAGATCAATATCCGCTGAACTAGTAAGAAATCCAGAATAACACTCTTGAAAGTGAAATTAATCCCAATTATCCTAAACTTTGTTATTTTTTAAAACGTCCTTTTACCTATAAGAGGGGAGAAATAAAAAAGAAAACTATAACATCAAGGCAACAAGGGAGACTCTGAAAGTGTGGTAAAACAGACTGCAGTAAACTTACCTTTCATTAGGGACTGCACAAGTTTAATGGGCTATCTTATAAAGAAAATAATAATAAAAATAATTTAAAAATCAATTAGCTTTTCCTCTCTTTATTGATTTTTTTAAAGTATGCCTCTGGAGAGTTTCCACTTCCAGTATCAGGGTTTTAAAAAAAAGCAAGGTAGTGCAAGAGACAGTCTGAATGAGACATCAGACAGGGACTACTAATCCAGGGCTATTTATTACTTAAAACCTAACAAACACAGCGCATTTTTCTACACAGAAAGTCTTGGCTGCATTGGAGGACACTGTAAACAGAGGAGGGTGAGCCCAAAAGAGATAGTAACAGTGTAATGGTACAACAAAATTAGATTATTTTGCTGGTTTTGCTGAGCTTATTCGAACTGAATGACTCTGAGGACCCAATCCTGTTCTGACTGGAGCCAGAGAAAGATTTGCCACACATTTCAGAGAGAACAAAACCAGCCCTTCAGTCATAGCACCTCTGCCAGATTTTGTTTCACACCCTGCCAAAATGTCATAGCCTGAATCCCTTCAGTAGCTTGAGCCATTTAAAACTGGACTGAACAAAACCCTGGAGAACAAACTGCAGACAGAAATCTTCCCCTGTTCTTTCCCTTATCTCTGCTCTTCTGCCTCAGTGGGTTACATGAATAGCAACCAAAAACTGCAGAGCACTGACAGACATGGAGTCTCTGGGCGTTTCAGATGTTTCACAAGCAAGCCGTGAAAATATGAAACCACCATTCATTTCTACCTACTTGCATTGTGTCCAAGATGGACTAAGTGGATCATAACACAAAGATTATAGAGTAGCTGGCTTCAAATGTTTTGGAAAAACTACACTGAATTTGAAATATTTCATGACAGCTTCAAACATCAGTGCAGTTAAATTCTCTTAAAATGCAATGTAAAGGTCTTCAGCAACATAATCTGTATTGATCTGGAGCACGCAAAGTATCATAAAAACACCAAGATAATTCAAATTATTAACTCATCAAAAAGCTGGAGAGATGGAGCACCCATTTTGCCAGCTAAAGAGCAGCTTTGATAGTTAAACCAATAGAGGGAGCTATAAAAGCTCAGGGGCAATTTGGCTGAGGACAGTGACATTGGTAATTTAATTATACTGGTTGGTCACACTAAAACCAAAGTTACACTGGAGATATAGATCACTTCAAGCCTGCCAAGAGAGCTGGCCCTGCAGAATTCCTTTGATATGATGTACATCACGCCGATGACTCACAGATTGTTCTGCAGGACACAGGATATCTTAATAAATTAATGTTATTGCATAATCCTTTCCAATTGCTTCCTCGTATATACCTGCAGGAACTGCAAAATAACAACATACAGCCCCCTGAGCTTTTTCACTGGCTGTCTTAGCTTACGACATAGATCTTCCAAAACTGCCAGAATAAAACCGAGGTTTCAGGAACATGCCATCCTCTAACTTTACATTCCTCTGGAATCAGAGGAATGTCAAGTTGCACTGGTTGTGGAAGAATAACTTTATCTAGGATCTTCAGTTTAGACAAAATGCACCACTGTAACTGGCAATAATATCTCTGATGAGGTTTCTATCCTGAATCTCACCATCTTGTCTGAGTTTATTAATTAACAGTTTTAGGGCTGGCTATTTTTTGTTTGTTTGTTTTGCCACATTTTCTGGGATACATAGAGATTCTTATCAAATTATTCAATTCTTACCAAATAATTAACTTCATCAGCATAAATTAATCACCAAACAATCCTATGAGCAGTATTGCAGATGGGGAAAATGAAGTAAGAGCTCAACCAGTAGCCTCAGGCCGTGCAGCAAAACTACTGCAATTATGCTTCTTGAATTCAGGTGTTCCTGTCTCCCAGTTCTGTTCTCAGACTAGATCAAGCCTTTAAACTGCCTCTAAATGCTTCCAATTGCAGCAAATATAAACCTAGTGGAGCAGACCTGACTCAATGCAGTCATACAGAGAACTAATCTTCAGCAGGCAGGTGAACTATAAGGAAGAAACATTTAATATCACTGTTTGCATCAGATTGGCAGCCTCTGTCCAAAGGCAGCCTCTGTTAGCAGACAGCAGCCTTGCAGAAAAACATGATACTGAAACTTACTCTCTGTTGACGGTGGCCTTTATCCCACCCAGACAGGAAGATGTAAATGGCTGTATAGAGAAAAAGGGCCTAGAGGCATAAGGTAAATAATTTTCAAAGAACAGTGCAGAAAGTGAGCCAACTGCTGATGTATGTGGACTGTGTTTGAAACAGTGTGGGAAAGCTACTTGCTCAAAGGGAACTGGAGTTGGAACGTTTAAGTTCCATGATGGACAATGCTCTGTTGTGAAATCTGCGTATGGAGGATTTCTTATTTTTTTCAGATATGCCTAGATTTCTGGGAAGAGCACATTTAATAAAACCATATTCAAGAGGACTGTGCTGAAGTAATTGTTTTTCTCCCTTAATTTTTAAGTGGTTACAAAACAATGAAGCTCTCAGTTCTTTACACTTCACAGGGGAGAATGTACAAAGAGCTGCTTAATCTCTTTCAGTTCAGTTCTTTTATTCTCATGGGTATCCAGTTGCAAGGTATCCGTATCAGCCTCTGAATTCTCAGCCGATCCCCGAAGCAAAGTGCATCCAACTGTAAGCTCTTGTTTTAACATGCTGTTTCAGGACGGACCAGGTTTCAGCATGACCATGTGAGGGTTGCTATGCCTAAATCCGTTTGACATTGGCAGAGGAGCAGTATCACAAAATCCAGCAGTACTCATTCCAATGATGAAATGCCGAGTAAGCGCTTTCACAATGCTAGGCTAAACTTAACGCTGATGTTTGCGATCTAGAAGGAAGCAAGCTATACAACTAAAGTAGGCATGTCACCAAGGAAGATTTGAATGCTTCCTGATTGGTTTTCCAAATAATTATTTCATTTGCTTCTAACAGAGACCAGCTTGCAATTCAAGTATTATATGGTTTTCTTCATTGCAAACTGCAATTAAGGAATCAGATGGCAAGATATAAATCATACCGCAGTATCAGCTAGGAAAGAATGGTGAAACCAGACAATATTAGGGATTCAAATTAATTTTCTCCCATTATTGCTAGGCAGTCTCAAATGCAAAGAGGAAAAAAGGAACATAAATATATTTATAGTTAAGGTAATAAATTAACACCTGTATGCTAAATTAATTTGTTAAATTTGCTAAATTAAAATGCTAAATTTGGCTCAGTCACTTAGCAACAGCTGCATCAGTTTAAGATGTTTCCATTCTGCAGCTGTTAGCTGTCACCTCAGGCTGGATCTCCCATCCCTCTATCAAAGTCAGCAGAAGGAGATGTGTGCCTACATTTTGCCTGTTCCTCTCCAAAATCCGGTGTCTTAACTCAGATGCATCTTTATCAACTATCTAATAGCTTGGCTTTGTCATCAGCACGTGTTCATTCTGACAGCTCTGATGTGAAGCAGTAACCCACACCAGAAGGGCACAACAAGCAGTCGCGTCTTAAACTGCCATAGCAATACTCATCAGAGTGTATCCATCAATGCCTGAAGTTAAGACAAAAGTAGAATTGTGAAAAATCATGAAAGTGCCCAAGGAAATAAGGACAAGAAAACTTCTACTGGATTTTTGTCACAGTGCAACAAACAATTTAGAATTACTAGGCCCACAAAAAGGAGCCTAAGAATTAGAGCACAACCCAGGGGAAAGGGAGATCTAGTCTTGGTCCAAGCTCTCTTGACTACTTAACTGCAATGCTGCTGCACCCTTGGTTATTCGCTTGTTTCCTGATGTGACTGTTTGTGCTGTGATGTGTGTTCAGTTCAGCACTATCTCCTGTGAGGCAGGTGTGCTTGGAGCACAGCTTCCAGACCACAACCCTCAGTGGATACAGACAAAGGAATGCCTACTCTGAGGATCCTGGGTAAGGTTAAGAGCAATGCAGGAGCTGAACTGCTTGCCAAGACAGCATCCAGCCCGATGCAGAAGAAAAACTCAGAGTGCAAGAAACTTCGCCAGCCAGAAAGAAGTCTCTTCGGCTGGTGATTTTGAAGGACCATGCCTGAGAACCTACACACCTAAACTCCAATAGGACAATGCTCAAAATTTAATATTTTGATCCTTAGATATTCCTGTCAGAGAACAGCACTGAAATAAGTTACAGTCATAGAAAGAGAATCTCTGTGGGCTGGTGCTCACATTTTCTTGTTCAAGCTTATCAAAGAAATTGCTCTTTAGGAGCTGCAGCTTCCCCACCTTCACTGAATGCCCTTGGGCAGGGCATAATGGTGTATCTAGAGCAATGGAGGAGGACAGTCTGCCAGGTATCACCGTTTACTATTCATCAGGCTGGAACTCCCTCAAACACCGTGATGTTTTCTCCCATGCTGTCCTTCAACAGGAAAGACTTAACAAAATCTATAAGAATAACACTGCAGCCTCCTTCCTACCATAATAAAATTTAGGCTAAGGATGATGCTTTCATACCGCTCAGCCACAAGGAACAGTTGGTATGCTGGAAATGCTGCTTATTTTACTAATCATCCTCATTTTTCATTGTGCTGTCTCTCTTCAGCTTTCTGAAGCTTTCTGTTCTTACCCTGCATATGTACTGCATAGTCAAAAAGGATGCCACAATCTCTGGCTGCTGCATTTCAGACTTAAAGACTAAGCAGACAAAACATGCACCTAGCCGAGGCCATACAGTCATTAAAATTCTGTTAAGTGCACATACATGAAAATCGTACCTGAACTACATGTATTATACAGACCAAGATCAAGGTTTCCATCCAATGTTTTTATTGGTACCCCCAATGGCAAGGCCATGACTTGTAGGCACAACCATTACACTAATTATGAGTAATAATTTCCAACCTAAATGATTCTATACTAGTTTGCCAAGCCCAAACTCACAGCTCCAGCATGACACACACACTTCCCAACTGCCCACTGGTACTGAAGAGAGCAGGAGTTATTTTGTGTTTATTTCCACTGGGAGCAGCACATTCTTGTGTACAAATGGAAAAAAAACCCATCCAACATTGCAAATATATGACTAATCTCTGTAACAAACAGGCATCATAAATATACCCAGGAAAAAGACCTAATTAGCTAAGTGGGCCTGATTCTCCTCTGCTCAGTATCCTTCATAGTCATTTATGTTATGACAGGGAGTAGGATACCAAGAGTTCATCACCTCTTTTTTTAACATCTATTTTATTCTGCACCATATATACATATATAAATTAGAGCTATTAAAAAATCACCTTCAGAGTGTATGCTACCATATTCACACCACTAGTAAGTCCACTTAAGCTTTTGTTAGCCTGTAGGAACCACATGTGGTTCCTTCCTACTACAGGAGCTAATTTTGCTTCAGCAGACAGTCCTCATGCATAATAAGTAAATGCGGAACATAATATTTGTGGGGAAACATGAAAAAGAAGTAAACAGGATGCTATTATTAAACAAATTCAGATCAGAGATTGCCAGTGGCTATATCTTTTCCTTGTTTTCTTCCCCAAACCCTGTAAGATAATACGATGACTAAGAAGATCACAGAAACAGCAGCAGGTTATAAGGCCCACTTAGTAAGGGAAAATAAATTTAAATGCATAAACTTAAGTTCCTTAAAAATATAAATCAGCTCAGCAAGCAACCCAATCCTCAAAAACTATATAGGAAGTTCTCCATTTCCAGTGTTCTCCATTCTTCAGCCTTCCAGGTTTTTGGTTTTTTAACAGCACAGTTATTTGCAAGTGTTCAGGGTGAGCAGAAATGCAGCTGAAATTACTGCTTTGCATGGTGTGAGGAATGTTTCTAGCAGATTCTGACCACTAGACTGGTATACAAATCAGATACACAAACCAAAGACTGACAGAGAGATTTCCCTTTTAGGTCCACTCTGCAACCCCCTTCCCAAACAAACTAATTAAGTCTTGGTCTACTTCATATCATACTAGAATATTGACCTTTTGTAGATGTACAGTCACTATATAGAGAGTGGAATTTGCACTTGCCCAGGACTTACCAGCAGATCATGTCAAGCACTCAGTCACTTCATCCAATCATAGACAGTTTAGCATATCCAAATCACACAGGCCTCAAAAAACGTGCACAACCTGCACACATGCAGTGACGACATCCCGATATCTGCTAGTCATCAGCCCAGACGGAGCTTGGCAAACCCAGGATATGGTTCGCCTGCTTTGCTGTTTACCTGCATGTTTTCCATGAGTCTTTCCTTCACAACCTGTTAGTCTGACGTAGATAACATGGCACAAAACAACCTGTTTAATGGGCTCATGGGACATGATCATGAAAAATCCCAAATAAGTAGGAAACTTTGAACTCACCTGTTTATGTCACCATTCTTGCCATAATCCTTACTTTCACCTGTTTGACTCAGTTTTCTTTGTGGCAACACACCAACTACTTCACTGAAGTCCTGAGAAATCCCATTTTTCTTGTCCAAAATCAGTTATTTTACAAAATAAATGTATACCCTTGTTCTGATACTATCTATTTTGGTTAACTCCTTTTACTTTTTACCTGCTCTCCACTTGCCTCTAAATTCTCCAGATTTGTTGCAAAGCCTTCACTTCCACCAAGGCCAAATCAGTGGGTCTGAGGCTTACAGGCTAAGCTGCAGTTTGCTGGTTGCTCAGCAGGATGGCCAACAAAGAACTAGCACACTTGAGACCTCTATTCCACAGAGATTTGGGTTTTCTTTGAAGTAATTTGCCTTTTTGCTTGCAATGCAATCCCAAAGAAAGCATTATATAGCAGCAAAGTCACAATGTCAAAGTGTTATTTACACTTTGATTGCAAGAGAACAGTTTTGCTAGCTATGCCCACTATTTTTGTTTGCTGTGGCATCACCTTCTGTGGTGGGGGGGGGACGTCATTAGGAACATCTACACTAGCACTTCTCCCTTATATAACAAAGTAATCATTTAAAGTGTGATCACTGGTACTTACTGCAGATCAAAAGAAGGCAGCTGATGAAACCAAAGTTTATCTGAGCGCGTGAGATGACTTTTCTTGTTATTTCAATTGGAATGGAAAGTTTTGATCCTGCAGTTCATCCACATGCCTGCAAACTGAGCCAAATTCTCCTGTCAGTCATAAGTTTGCCAAATGCATTAGACCGGAGTCATTCCAGGTGTAACTCTAAAGACTTCCATGCAATCAGACCGTGACAAGTTTAGCCTACTGTTCTTTTTTTTTTTCTGTTAACTAAATCTTTTATCCAGGCTTCTAGGATACAGTAGAAGCTTAACTGGACATCACAACCTCCTGGTATTAAACACATCAAATAAGTTTAAGGAAGAAGGGGGAGACAGAGCTGCCAAAAAATGTCCTGACTTTAAAAAGCTGTACCCGGAGACCTGAAGACAGCTGGAGCAGAACGATGGCTGGTATCCACAGGGAGCGAGCTCCTCAGACAAGCTTCCTGACCTGAGAAAGCCCTATTCTCCCAGCTCAGTCAGAGGGGACTGCAGGATGAAGAGCAAGACAGCCAGACTGCCCTTGACCGCCTGCCTGCCTGAGGAGATGAGTGATGGTCACTCAAGCGTTTTCAGGGAAGACGATTCTAGCTGTTTCATGTGTTACAAAACCAAGCAGCTTATCTAATACTATAAGAAATGCATAGAAGCCAGAAACTTTCACGGTCACTACTGCATGCCCAAACCACTCTGAGCTCTGTGGGAAGGAGAAGAATGGATGTCTTCAAAACCACAAGCATTTACAACAAAACAAAATGACAATCTCTATTGTCTGTTAACAGCACTCAGCCTGCAACATCCAGCTGGGGAGTTCTGACATGCACCAGTGAGGCTTAAGGATTTTAAAAGATTTTATATTACAAATTTTTACTAATCATCTTTATCACCACAGAATTTAGAGTACTAAGGTGGTAACAAAGGATAGTAGAAAATGTACAAAGATAACAGGTCTCCTGTTCTGAAAAGCACACAGTCTAAATAGACAAGTCAAAGACTACACACTGCTATTCATGTTGCCAAAACAAAGTTCATACATCTCAGTTTTTTTCAAATGTAGTCCAAGTCAGTAGTAACTGAAAAATCTGGGCTTCTGACAGCTATTCTGTGTTGTGACTGCAAAGCCTTGGAATACTTGCCTAGGGCTTCCAGGCTCTACCGCTATACAAACAATACACAACATTAATTAAACACACAAAAAAGATGCTAAAAGAACACTAATGAAATTTGCAAATCTAAGCATCTGAAGGCTGTGAAATGCCAAAGCGAATGTCAGCTGCACCACCTTAATTAATGCCCTTTGCATATATACCTTATAATGGATTTTAATTATCTGAGTTGGTGCTGTTTTTCCACAGATCCCTGCTTCCTCATGTGGTTCACAAAAAGAACAACATTCACCCAAGGGGAGATTTGTCTTTATGCACCAAATTTAGGTAGTCTGAGTCTTGAGTAAACTGGATCTGCTTTTGAAATACAGATCTTACCATGCTGAACATACAAAAACATAATTTAGATACCTTAGGGATGTGGCAGTAATCCACCCTTTAAAGCAACAGCAGCTCAATTCCTTTTTTCTTCCTTATTTCATGCAAGTTCCAGTGCCTTATTCACTGTAAGCTGGCCAAACCTGAAGTCAGAAAATACTAGCTTATTCTATATTTTTCTATGATTTTCATCATAATAGAACCTCAGCATTTCTTTCTTATTTTTATAATACCCTAGAAGGGGGAGAAGTAGTCTCTCCAGTGCTATAGCGAACAGCTCTTGCTCAGTCTCAGCTTCTCACTTCCCATACATCCTGTCATTTGTTTTGTTTGTCCAATATATTTGTCCCCACGCACACCAGACTGTTTGGGTAAATCTGTCTCTACTCCCCCACAGCCAATCCAACACCTTCATAAGGCCAGTCCTAGTTTCCTGTTCATGTCCCCTCTCTCCCATCATCTTCTTATCCAGTCTCTGTCATTCTCCCACCCACTGTTTTATTTTACTGTTGAAGTTCAGCACATCTCCCCAGAACATGAGAAGTGAGGTTCTTTTTCAGAGGCTTCTGACTTGGCCAAATTTAGGTCAATTTTCACAGGCACAAGAGGCACAGTCCTGACACATAGTCCATCCTCTTGCCAAACCGAAAAAAAACCACAAAAGCATCCGAGCTTCTAAGATGTTTTAAAACTGAAAAAAACCCCTATTCTTCTCTTTTCATACTGGGAAAGGACTGAACAGCTCTAGCTGAGATTTCAGGGTGAAGTGGGGATGAGTCAGCCCAAGACAGACCCTTGGCTGAAAAACATTAGAGTTAATTAAAACTAAATAGGTTGCCTCGAACAGAGGCCCCATTACAACTGGTTAGAGGAAAATAATTATTTTTATTGCAAATTATGCTTTTTCATGGTCTCCATATGAGCTGTGATTATCCTGGTAAGAAATCAGTCACATTTCTGAAGAAATTTGCAAAGTTATGGTCTACCAACTCTTGACATCAGTTCATTAGATTCATCTCAGATTGTAAACACTGAGAGGGAACTAGGTTTTCAGGTGCAATTGCTGAATACCTCACTCAAGGGGATTTGTGCAGCTAATTATTATGTTTTGAATATGTTTCAAATATGTTTTGAATGCATTGCATCCTTTAGCATACAAAAGACTACCTTTTTTATTTTTTTTTGTCTCCACACTCTCTTTCATCAGAGCCAGCAGGATTCATTTTCCATCTAGTATTACCAACTCTAGTTCCTTGGTTCATTATAAGTCTGTGTCTTGGAGTCTTAGGCATTTATTATCCTTGTTATTGGTCATTTACCAATTTGAGATTGTGGAATTGGTCTGGAGTGAGCACTTCTGCAAACACTGATGGAGAATCCTACACAACCAAGATTTCTTTTAAGCCCTAGTTCATTAAAAAAAAGCTCAGGCTCTGTCTTTTTAAGGTATATTTGCATATGAAGGAAAACATTCATCCTGCTCCCTTTCCAGACCTTCAGTTTCAGTTTTGCTCTAACATGCAAGCCAGTTTTCCAGTATCCCAGCTGGGTCTGATTTTACTCTTCAGGGGTTGGGCTGAAGACTCTGCCAACAGCAGACTAGGAGAGACATTGCATTTCGGAGATCCTCTGTTTGATCCCCAGCTTAATTAAAATCCACTCTTCCCATTTATATTTATTGTTTAGACAAATTATGCAAGGTCAGTTTTGCTCTGGCGCAGCCTAGTGAACCCTGATACAATTGGTAACTTGACTTTGGCTTTTCTTTAAGATTGCTCCCCAGGTTTCATGGAGATTGTTACATTTTAGCAGGAATGAGTATTACTGACAGTAAATGAGCCCGCACATGTTTTAGCTGTGATTCTAGGAACATAACTGATAACATGACTGGAAAGGAAGCCTCAGATCATGAATTCATGTTCTCTGCTACTAGAAGCACGGGAATCAAAGCTTAAAATATATGTGTTTGGTTTCTTTGCTTAGAAATCTTCTCCTGCTTCGCATTTTACGCTTACATCTTTCCGTTTGTTCTTGTGTCAACATCGTCTTTTACATTAAACAGGTTGTCTCTCTGCGGAGCATTAGCTTGCTCCATGTATTCTGAAACAGCAACCAGAGACATTTTCAGATTTCATTTGCCTTCCTCTGGGCACATCTTAGTGCTTGGTCCACAGCACATTAGCAGCTGGCAACTGCATCCAGAAGTTTTACCTCTACTCTTTCTGCAAATCTCCTCTCTTCTATCAAAATTTTTTTCCTTAGTCTCCCTTAGTACCTGACTTTGTGACTCATACTATCAAACTTCACCTGATTTCTCTTACTCCAATCTTCAAGGTTATGCAGTGCTTCCTATATGATGTTCCAGCCCTCCTTTGTTTTGATATTGCCTTCCAATTTTATGTCATCAGTAAATTTAATTAGCAGATTCTGTCTTGCCTGAAAATTAGCCCTGAAAATATTGTTCATTTATTGTTTTCTTATGTTTTGTTTCTATTGTATTACTGCTCTCTGGCTTCATTATAAACACTTGAAAAGCCTATAACCACAGAGATCTAATCAAAACGTTGTGTTTATCTAAACAGCACAGTTGTTACTGCTCCTGTCACTTTTTCCATCAAAGATTTGCTATCATCAACTTTAACACTGTCATTGTTCAGGGTTACTTGGCCACTAGGCAGACTGGGAAACTGTGACAGCACTTTAGTCCAATTCCTCAATGATAATCCAACTAAAATGAAATGATCTCATTTGTTAATTTCAGAAACGTTACCCACTGAGAAGAAAGGCATCCGTTCATGTTTCTCAGAACTATTTTCCCGAGATTTCTGAAAACTCATTTCAGTTACATACTGAATTGTTTTCTGAAATCCTGAGGGCTAGAAATTCAAGAAGGTGGGGAAAAAATGGGTGTTTATAACAAAAGCTTCGATTCTGGGAAACTAGTGGCATCACAGAAAATTAGCAATTGTCTGTAATTATGCGCTGGCTGAATCTGACCCCAAACCAATTTTTGTTTAAAGGTGACCACGAAAGATCAGGCTTCAGAGACTTTAACACGGCACCCCTCAACAGGCTAAAACTCATACAGAGATAGAAACAGAGTAACTGAGAAGTGGTAGGCTTGACACAGAAGTTGTTTCAACGATCTGGTGTCTCGGTGTTGTCCTTCAAGTTACCTTTTATTATCTGTCTTGAAGGATGATGCCTAACATCTTGCTGAGGAAAGAAAGTCTCTTGATAGGCAGTGCCCTCATCTCACCCTCATGAAAACTTTCAAAGCTCCAGTTGATTCAGCTTGAGCCCAGCATCTCCACACCAAATAGCAAAGCCATTGCTCACTTTTTAGGCCAAGAATACCCAAGCAGCAGCAACTGAAGGTAAAAACAACCAACAAAATCATACCCTGTCACCTGAGCACACACTGCATGCTCTCTGTACATGAGCTGGGTTATGCTTTCTGATCTCACAGTTCTCAGGTTTACCAATAACTTGAAGTGGCTGGAGGGAGGATCTCGGGGGGGGGGGTCCATACTTCACTTTGATCTTGTGGTCGTGGTACAAACTTGGTAGTCAAGAGGACTCGATGTTGCTTAGTTCCTCCACATAATCCACAGCCTTCCTGTCATCTTGGGCAAGGCATTTAACTATCTGTTGATTTACCACACAGTAAAGTGAGTCATCTTCTACTGTATCTTGTAACAGTGCTGTGAAATATACTTTTAATGTTCATGTAATATTCTGTGATCATTGTTATTACTAATTCTTTGTATTACATTAGGGTTAGAGACCCCATCTGAGATCTGATTGCATGCCACACTGCAATGATGATCCATACACCCAAGTGTTTATGCTGTAAATTGACAAGTAGAAGGATGCAGACAAGAAGAACAGAAATTAAATCAAGACCACAACACAAATAATTATGCAAAAAGGATTAGACTGCACCTCTCTTGACTAACATACCAATGCTTTGCTACCAGATTACCTCATCTCTCACAACTAAATTATGACTACTATATAGAAGTAGTCCACTCAACACCTCTTCTTACACTGGGGAAAAAAAAAATTAAAGTATAAAATACAAGCAAACAACAGTGTGGTAATCCACCATAGAAAAAATACTGCATCTCCTTGAGTGAAATGGAAGAAACACTGTTGTGTTAATAAAGCTTTAATCTTATTAAACCGTCAAAGCAATTATGTGAATGCAATGATAAACAGGCATGAGATATCTCCTAGCGCTAGAAACAACAACTTCAGTAACATAAACTTCTGCCACAGGGAGCCACTCACTCAAATTGATCTTCCTGTCTAATGCTGAAGTTTTCCTTTGCTTCAGCTTCGTGGCAGCAGAAGCAGACAATGAACAAATGCACCTTATCAACAGGGACTCCAGCAAAGATGAGCTTACAAAATGCTCTCTCTGAAGGAAACCGCAAAGGACACAGGCATGGTACAGCTCAAAGGCAATGTGTAAATATAAAACCAGGCATAGATCAGTCATGTTCCTTTTCCACAGTTCCACAATTTTTCCTTTGGCATCACAAGCAGACAACACCAGAGCCAACTAGAAGTTGTGATTGTTCCCTTTAGATCTGTTTCTTCACTCACCTTCGGTCAAGCTTGCTGCTGCAGCTGTCTGATTCAAATCCTTCTAAGATGGGTTGCCTCCTTTTTTTCTTCTTAAAATCTTTCATCACCTGTTCATATGGAAAAGCAGAGCTCCCATTTGCTTTCTGAACTACTGCTATTGTATTTTTGAGGCTATAAGCAACTCATGAGTCATTATTACTAACAATTGAGAGAGGGAGAACAAAAGAACTCACTTCTTTCCCACAAAGAAGTTTCTGGCACACTTGCTAACATACATTTTTTGATAAATGCTTTCATACTTGTCAAGAGAATGTGATGTCTGATAGTAGGTTCAGAAGGGCACTTGGCAGGTGTATGCAGACATCAGCGGGATGATTTATACTCGAGTATACAGTTTACCTACAATTAAACTTTAATTCAAGAACTGCTTTGCCTGGGCCAAAACACTTCTCTGGTAGCAAGTGCAAAAGGATGTGCTGCTAGTACAAGCCCTCCTGCTCACACAGTACAGGGAATGCCACTCACAGCCCAGATCCATGAAGAACAAAGTCAAAAATGGGTATGAACCAGGTTGAAAAGTTTTCACAGTTTAAGTGTTTTGCTAAAAACAAGACAGTGTGCTAAAAGACTGCTGGACTCCAAGTCTCTAACTCAGCCCAGCAAAACACAAATACATATTTAAATACATTTTAGTGCTACGTCAGACAACATAGTCCCTCAACCTTCTTTCTAGCCTTGAAACTAGATTTGTACAAAAATACTAATTTGAGCCACTGTAAATCGCAGTGGCAATTTATTTGTTGGTTTTGTTCCATGGCACTTCACAGAGTCAAAGAAAGCTAATTATCAGTGATAGCAACTGGAATTCAGTACTGTATCTCTCTTTACAAGTTCAGCAGAATATTGTGTTTTGCTCTTATGTAATTATTTTTCTTAGAAACACCCACAGGTATAAAGAAAACAGAGCAATGATAATTTTTGTTGATCTACGGCACTATGCATAATAAACAGAAGCGAGAATTCAGTTTGTTATTTTGGAGACTGTTGTTCTAAATACACTTGAAAACTAGTCATTTCACCTCAGGGCCTTCTACTGGGTTTTTGGCATTTACAATTCTTAGAAACATAGTTCTAAGTTATCTTACATAATTAAGTAAGGTATGTTTGTAAGCAATTAAAAAAAATGTGCACTGATCTCCTTCAGGACATCTTTACACTTCTATTAGGTATAACTTATTTTTTAATATTAAAATATTATTTCAAATTGATGGTGCCCTTGCAGGAGTACCAAGGTACTTAAGAGGAAAGAGAAAAGGGGATACACAGAGCACTGTAGAATTACTACAAACATGGCTGAAGAAATATCATTAGCAAATAGACTTTTGAGGCCACATGAGTAGGCATACTACCTACTTTTAAATACATATATTGCCTAAGACAGGTGTAAAATAGTGATTGCAGGAGCATGATGAGTTAGGGCAGATGATCCTGAAGAAAGCACTTGGGCTTTAGGAGGTGTATCACCAGTGAGGAGACAGACAACCCTAAAGGCCTGGCTCATTTTTGCAGACCTGGAATTTGGAAAAGTATTATTTTGAAAGTTGGGTGCAACGGATATATTGAAACAATAAACATTAACTTCATGGACTCCCTGTTCAATACAGGACCATGTTTTAAGGCAAGCAGTTTGATTCTGGAGCAAGCTTCAAACAGATGGAAAACAACATGATGTGAACAAAAGATGAAGGACTGCACACTGTGCAATTTTTGTTAGCAAGTATCACTTTACTATCAAGAATGGGGCTGTGGCAGCTAACAGCAACACTTACGAAAGGCAAAGCTAAGGATGATTTTGTATTACATAACCCGTGGGGGGGGGGAGACACCCAGAAATGGGCTTAAAACCCAAGAGCCTTTAAAAAATGGGAAGCTTTTTTCTCTGCCTTTAGCTTTTTGTTTTAGTTTTTAGCCTTTTGGATTATGTGAGCTTGTCTTCAGAATGAGGAAACTTAGATCCTTCTGTTTTTAAATCAAAACTGACAGACATAATCACTTGAATTCAGGATCTTTGTCTTAGGGAGAAAAGAGAAAAACTGAAGTACTCATAAGAAAATCAAGAGGTTTGGCAGCATCAGTTAGTGCAAGGGTCTTTGCCAATAGGGCCTGCCTTCAAATCATCATTTACTTAAAACTAATCTATTTTTGCTCCAGTCATATTCAAAATTTTCTTGAAAATCCCAAGTCTACACACACTACTGCAGTAATAACAGGTAAGTTCCTACAGCAAAATATCTTGTTTTGTGTAATGTTGAAAGATGTTTCTATTATTACGGAATAGTGATTTTATACATATTAATTTGTGTATGTCTTGGTGCATCGAAGCTTATGAACATCAGGTGGTTTAGAGACTTCCTTTCTCCATGATTCACCT
Organism: Haliaeetus leucocephalus; assembly: GCF_000737465.1. Lineage (NCBI taxonomy): Eukaryota > Metazoa > Chordata > Aves > Accipitriformes > Accipitridae > Haliaeetus > Haliaeetus leucocephalus. Next base: position 4,167,255 of record NW_010972972.1, on the reverse strand, counting down.
CATCAAATAACATTGCTTGGTATATTTTTAGGAAAAAATTGCTTCCCATCAAAGCTAACAGCATGATCAGTAAACAGAGATTAGTGGTAGAACTCATTTACTGTGCAGGGTGGCCAGTCATGACTGAAGAGCAACTAAACCTTCTGGCCCTTTGGTACGAGACAGTAACCTTTGGTAGCAGAGCGGAGGAACAGATGGGGGCAACCCCCCTTCAGTTGCTGCTGCCTAAACGCAACAGGGTTTGCAAATCCAAATTTTCAGTCTAGTGGCTGGGCCAAGTCACTGTGGTTACACCCACATTAGTAAATTAAACAAGTCTGGGACCAGTCTCTGCCCTGGAGGCCAACTGGCACAGGATATCCAACATCCATTCTATTAAAGCCTCAAAAAGACAGTGAAAACATACAATCTGCCTATTGGGGATGGCAGGATGTATCCCCTAAACCGTGCCCTGGAGTATTTTGGGAAACTGCTCATTGCCCCAGGCTAAAACCATGGAAGGATTAATAAGAATCAGTAGAAACAACCAAGCTTTGGTGCTCAGGAACATCCTGCTGCTGTTTAATTTGCTGGTATCAGCAGACCTTTAAAGAGCCCGTGCATTTTTCACACTTTGATCTGTGCTAATACCCTCACCAGGCCCTTACAGCAATAGCCCACGCATGCAGCAGCATTTCTTGCCCCAATATCAAACACTCTTGGATATATTGGCTAAAAGCTCACACTTGTGTACTGAGCAATTCCCCTGACGACATCATCCCCGGCTCTTTCCTATTGCCCATGCCCCAGGATTACTGTCTGCACAGCAGTGCAGGTACAGCGGAGCTTCCAAGTGCCCTCTGGTGCAAAGTCTGGCACCATCCTTCAACTGCTGCGAAAAGCAGCTGGAAAGGGGTAATGTCCTAAACCTCCACAGCCGCTTGCTAAGAAAAGCTGTGCTGAAGCTGTGCTTGAGCTTGCCAGGGCCTGTGCTCAACAAGTTACTTCTTTTTTGGGGCACTATGACTACTTTTAGTCTCTGTATCTAATCGATTTCCAGTGAAGATTTAAATGTCAGTGGAAAGCTACCGATTTGGGGTAAACTAGCTAAGTCACAACAGAGAAAATAGGGGCACACGAATTCCCTGATATATAGTTAGCTGAACTACAGTTTCAACTGCTCTGCAATTGTTCATTAACATTAAAGTGGTTGGAAGTGTTTGCCAGCATCTTCCAGCACAATAATGCCCAATTTCACCCCTGCAAAACCCATCCAAGAATTCTTGGCATGTTGATACCTTCCAAATGACTCAGCCTCCCATAAGAAAAGGAAGTAGATCAGGGAATTTTAGGAAGGAAGGGCGCTGAAATCATACACAGAACTAAGAACAGTTAATTGCATAACTGCTATGGAAAGAGCAGGAAATACAAGGGCTTGGGCAGAGAAGGAAAGTAGGAGTACACACAAACAGGAAAGAAAATACAAGCACTGAGATGCATGGAAGGGAAAATGGGAGAAAAGGATATGGAGGGACTCTGAAATGAGAAGAAAGCGGGGAGTATCAGAGAAAAGGGAAACTATGTATATCCTGGTAGAGAGCAGGCAGGAGCATGAGGGAATCTGGTACATGGAGCAGACACAAGGACAACCTAGAATGAGACACAGAGCCAGCAGTACCACAAGGAAAAAGAAACTGATGAGCCCAACTCATTTAGTTTCAAGAAACTGTATGTTGTAAAACGAATTTTATAAGACATTCCAGGCTTGAACATTCGTTTTTACAAACTAGAAAATTAAGGGTTTGCACTTGTATGTAGAAGATCTATATATTCTCACCTATCAGTGGCAAAATACAAAACAAAGCGGCTACAGGATCACACCAAAAATAATTGTTTGGAATGACACTACCCTCTGGTGGTCAAAAAATACAGTTATATGTACACCAGGAAGGTAAAATATTTGGAGCTGGTCATACAGATAACTGTGGTTTGTTTGATCCTTTATTCATATCATTGGCACGAACTATGCTTAAAAAAAAAAAAAAGCAATCAATTCCAAACCACACTTCAGTAACCCACCTTGAGACCATGCTGTTAAATGACACATCCACTTTATTTGTTTTCTGGCAACCAGGAAGAATAGGAACACCACACATGGCTGTGCTTACCTATGCAAGTAAATGAAGTAACACAATACTAAATTTCCAAATTATTCCCAAATAAAATGTAAAGCTATTACCAGCAATTTTTTGCTTTATCTCTTTGGAAAATAAGCTCTTCAGAACTGACATTCACTTTTAGTGTGTGCAAGAGAGCTCCTAGACAAATAGAATCCAGTCTCTAGATGTCACTTTAATACAAGTATTTAATAAAAACGACAATACTGCTTGCAAGAAAGAAAAATGAAGGATAATTTTTCCAAGTTAGTGCTGACCACATCCATAATTGCATACATTGTCACCAATTAATTCAAAACAGAGTGCATAAAGCTGTGGCCAGAGGAAAAAAAAAAGGAGCCTATATAGGTATTAAAAGCCAGCTTTCTTATTCTGATCCTTACTTCTAACAGGACATTCCTTGATTTCATCCAAAATCTTAAATACATAAAGGATAGAACTGTTTTTTCTTCCACATTAGTTACAGAACATCATTGCTGAGAAAAGCAATTGCTTCAGTTCAGGGTTTTCATGAAGGTGCTTCAGGACTTATGTAATGACTTAACACAGTCATGTATCCTGCCTTGCCTCACTCACATTTCTTGACATCTAATCTTGTACAAACAAAAAAAGCCAAATATTAACCACTCTGCCATTTTCACCTTTCCTCCCTTTACATTATCACTGTTCAACTGCTGGGTTTTTTCCCCTTCTGTTAAAAAAATAATCCCTATTTCTCATAGCCAAATGATCTTTTCGGAAGATGAGTCTTCCAAATACTCTTTTTATCCCCAAACATCTTAAGACCAGATGTCTCGATGGTCCTACCTTTCTGGAAATAAGAAAGAGCTTGTCCCATCACTCCCTTCTAGGGAAACGATTCTGTGTTTTGCAACTTTGATCTTTATGGTAGGCTGAGCTTCAACTAAAAGTAAGGGTTTCCTTTTGTTGCTTGGAAGCAATATATTTGTGTATTGCCTCCTTTCAAGAAATACACCGTACAGACCTTGATCGGGCAAAAGTCATTCTTGCCACGTCTGACAAACTGTCATCTTTGATGCCACCTTGTGGCAAAAATACTGGATTCTAGAAATACTCAGCATTTGTCGCTCCTTGCAGGTGCATTTAACTGCAGCACAGTGGTAACTGCTGCCAGCAGCGCTTCAGTTTTAGCCTTCATAAAAATCAGGATTTTGGCACTCCTAAGAATGCGGCACCAGTCGGTGATGGAGAGAATGAAAAGCACGGAAAAGCGCTGCAAAACACATTTATTCTTACCACAGTGTAAAAACTAAAGCGGTACATCAAAGGGCACATGGCACAAACATTCGCATGCTGGGAGCCCATGCATTTATTTCTCTCTCTCCGCTAGAAAAACACTTGTGGTGAGAGGTACAACCTGTTCCGAACTTGTAACTGCAAAATAGCACTGCAGTTAGGGACTGAAGAAAAACTCAGCCACAGCCTAATAGGACGGGAAGCATTTACGCCAATTACCTCACACTGGACTCAGTTACTAGGTGCAAAAAATTATTCTAAAGGAGGCCCTGCCTATTTTTCAGGGCCACCTTGAGGCTATTTGGGGCCTGCTATACAAGCCAAGTTACCACCTTCAGCAGCATGAGGACGGCACCTATTTTTAGCGTTACTTCCACTGGAGAAGCCCAAGAACCACCACATGCCTCCTGCTGGCGCTCTCCCAAACGCCTTTCTCCCAGCAAGCGCGTAGGAGGAAGAGATTCAATTAACCCACACACCTGCCTCTTGCACAGCGAGGTTCCCAAGAACATGGGAAACCACTCTAAAAGCCTTCAGCCAGGCTGAAGCCAGCGGCAGCCGCCAGCACCTCCTCGGTTTTGCCTCCCGGCACTCCGGCTGGCAGGCAGGGGCCGGACCGCTCCTCTCTTCTCTTCTTCTCACCTCGCCTCACCTCACCTCACCTCAGCGCCGACGGCCGCAGCCCGCGCGCGGGAAAGCACCGGCGGCGCCTCGCGCCCCTCCCCCCGCTCCTGCCACCCCTTCGCCCGGGGAGCCGGGCGCCGCGCGCATGCGCGGTCCCGCAGCCCTCTCTCGCGCGCAGTGCCGGCGGCGCGCAGCGCTTGACTGGAGGAGGAGGACGAGGAGGAGGAGGCGACGCCGTCTCGCCTCACCCCACCGCGGGGCCGGAGCTTTATTCTTTAACTGCTTTCGCCTGCCTGCGGAGAGGCCCCGCTACCGACCCGACCGAGATAATTGGCTTCGCCTCCTGTTCCCCCGTGGGCGGGAGTGGGGGCTGGGTGTCCCCCGTCCCCCCCCC
>NW_010972972.1:4068779-4162814 GCF_000737465.1 Haliaeetus leucocephalus | reverse complement strand
CCCCCGGCCTCCGCCGCGGGCTGAGGGGAGCTCCGTCCGTCCCGCCGCCGAGGGGCTGAGGGAAAGCAGAGCCCCCTTTCTTCCCCCACCCCCGTGCCTCTTTTCCACCGCAGGGAGAGACCTTCCTTCTCCTGACCCCTTCCCCGGCGGGGAGCGGAGGGGAGAGGGATCCCCCTGCCCTCCTCACCCCTGTCAAGCCGGGCTCCCCTGCCCTTTGCTCCCTGTCAAGCGGAGGGTGAGTCAGACATCTCGCAGGCTGCAAGCAGGTGGGGACAGAAGCTGGCTCCTGCCTCGAAGGGAAAGGGTGGTCATTTTCCCTCCCTCTCCCACTTTCTTTCTCCCCGTAGGTGCCGGGGCTGGACCAGGGTGAACTCCTCCTTCGAGTCCTTCGGCCTGTGAAACTTTCGCCATGGCTGGCGGTGGGGTCGGGACCTCGCTCCTGCTGATGGCCGGCATCATGGTAGCGGTGGGGCTGTGCAGGAGATTGACCCGCCGCCGGCTGCATGCCCACCAGCGCCTTTGCACTTTCCTGTTGGAGATGTTTAGCACCTTCCAGATTTGTGCCTGCACTAACGAGCTCTGCTTGCTCGGCAATGTGGAGCCGAAGCCGCATACCGCCCTCACTCTCACCTACGGTTTCACCGTCCTGCACGGCTTGACTCTGACCGGCAGCACATGCAATCCCTGTGGCACCTTGCAGCCGATGTGGGGTGGTGGGATATCGGTCAAGATGGGTGGACTCAAAATCGCCGCTCAGTTCGTGGCTGCAGTGCTTGCCAGAGTGTTCATGCACTTCATCTGGAGCCTGGAGATGGCAGAGCCACATTTTGGAGCACTCTCGCAGGGCTGCAGCAGCCCCATGCAGACTACAGAGACGCAGGCGTTCTGCATAGAACTGCTCTTTTCTGTCGTTTTCCAGCTGAGCGTCCTGCGAGTGGAAGGTGTTAATCCCAAATACAAAGTCCATTTGATTGCTCTTCTCATCACCATGCTCGTGTATGCAGGTTAGTCTTTTTTTTTTTCTCTGTTTCTGCAATAAAGTTGTAACGGAAGGGGTTTTTTATTTTCTTAAAAGTGTTAAGTTGCAAAATTATTTTTCATAGATTACAAAAAACGTATCAGGGAAAGTCTTTGGTCCTACATACACAGAGTTCATTTGGAGTTTATGTAAAGTTTGCCTGGTTAGATTCCAGGCAAGTGTGGGGTTAAGAATGAAATGAGTTACGAATTTAAAATGATGTCAAATCTACAACTAAATATCATTAAGAGTGTCACAGAACACTGTTAAAATATCTCAGTGAAGGACCATTTTGTAATCTGATTTTATATGGCGTGAGAGATTTCATATCATGTGCTCTAAGTGGCATTGCGAGAGCGCACCCCGTCTGCATCAGGAAAAAAATGCTGATTGTGCAACGTCAGGGTACAGACCAGTAATGTGGAAGTTCTGCATTCAGGCAATGCATAATTCATATCAGTGCAGTTTATTTAACTGCCTTAAGTCAGAAGCAGGAATGGTTGTTTGTAGAATGCATGCAGAAATGATAAAATAATAACTCATGAAACCAAATGTAAAAAAAAGAAGAAATTAGGTGCCTGTTGTATCATGGCATTTACAAGGGTCTCATGTCTCTGTAATGCCCTGTGTGGCCATGTCCTTGCCTCTGCCTGATTGTCACCTCATGCTTCCCAGAGCTGGGACACTGTCACCTGCGCAGCCTCTCTGGACCATTAGGGAGGAAGAGGTGAGGGGATTCAGTCTGAACTTCTTTCTGCTGACTGTTGATGCTCCCTGTTGTCACCAGTGAAGTGCCAGAGTATGTCACTTGTCACTTGAGTACTGCCCTGCAGGGAGTGGCTTGTACTGGGAAGGAGTTTCTGTAGTTTAGGGTACAGGGAGGTGAGAGAGAGATGGTTACGGAACTCCTTGCTTGTGCTACAGCCCCCACCACAGAGAAGGTCATCTAGGAGATTATCAAATCCATTTATGAGAGGGCGAGATCACTCCCTTATCTGCAAACATCTGGGATGTCACTGACATCTTGTCCAGAAGGTTTAACTGTATTATGCTATCTAACATAATAGCATATAGTAGAATAAAGTACAGTCAAATTCTCAGATGTATTAATGAAAAAAGCCTTACTCATTATGTTTAGCTGAAATTAGCTAACACCTGAAAGATTAAAAGAACTCCATGGAGAATTTTGAGAATTAACTTAGCAATTTGAACTACTTTCTAAAATTAATTTTTGAAGGCAGAGGCAAGGTGTCAATGCATTCTAGCACATTAAATATATTTCTGAATTGCTCAGTAAAAGTGTAGCCAAAGATTATCCTAGCTCTTCTACAAGCATAGAAAGCTGGATTCCTGATTCTTAACATTCCTTTCCTGCTTAGCAAATAGTCATATAAAATAATACGTGTCACATTGCCTTTCTCTTTGCTAGTTCATACAAAGAATTCATACCCAGTGTCGTTGGCCAGGCTGGCCTCATATCTTTTTCTAGCAGAAGGCTGTGTACCAAGTCTCTTTCCTTGTGACAATCTTGGACGTGTTATGACTATCCAGTGCAATCGATCTGCATGTACTTCTAGGAAACATCAGACCTACTGCACCCAGGCCTCTTTCATATGCACAGTTTGTCTGTATCGCGTGCAGAACACCCTGTGCTACCTGGGCATTTTTCTTTTCGTTTCCTTTAATCTAGAATCAGGTCTACTGTAAAAATATATATGCATTTTGGGGAGCAGATCCTGAACCTACTTTTATTCCCTACTTAGTGGAAAATCTCGTTCTTTCTTGTTCACTCTGCTCCAAGCTTCCTAAGGTTTGCACTCTTTGCTGTACACTCAGTTTCAAAAGGAAAGGTGAAAAGTGCAGTCCTCTCTCCCTGCAGTAGTCATGAGCCTGGCATTTACTAAGATGTGGATTGAGGCCTCTTGAGGTAGAGGAGGGCATAAAACCCAAGATTTCCATCACTGAGCTATTATACGACTGTGGGAACAGGCTGCTGCTGTTAATTTCTTTCTGTGATGAAGTCACAGGCTTGCACTATAACAGATCTCTTTTTCAGTGGAAGGTTAGGTATGTACATGTAGGACACCTTAAGAGTTCTCAAACCTTTCTTGCTGCCTCTTTCTCTTTGCCCACGTCTACACACAAACGTTCCCCAGGATGTCCTCCATTCTCCTGCCCCCTCCATTTTGAGGGCTGCTGATTGGGACCCCCTTCCCACAGCCACTCAGCACAGCCTACTGACAACATGCCAAGTAGCTGAGGCAATAGCAAAGGGCCTGCCTGGCAGGCAGCCACGACACGTGTCTGGTGCATATACACGACCCACAGTATATCCTGTGGGTCTTCTGGTGTAGCCCTAGCCATGTCTGTTCCACTTCCAGTTTGAGAAACCGTGCTTCATACACGCAGTAGGAAGAGTGACTTCCAAATTATGGATAGTGGCCTCCAGCAGGTGAAGCTCTCTTCTACAGGCTTTGAAGACAGGCAGATGCTTAACTTAGCTGGGATGGATCATTCTCAGGAAATCTTCTGCACCTCCTTGTTAACTGTTTATAAGGAACTTGAGTGCTTCTTCAAGAGGAACGGATCTTTCTTGCTCACCCAGCACCAAAGGGCTAGGCAACCAGCACAAGTTTAGGCAAAGCAATGCTAATTTAGGCAAACTGGTAACATTCTTCCTTTTTCCTACAAAAATAGCGAAAGGTTTAGAAAATTGTATAAATAATGATTTTTCAAACTTTGACAGATACAGTGTTCTAGCTAGGAACTCAGAAAGGTGCATTACATTTACAAAATAAAATTCATGCTAATGAGTTCTTTTTACACACTGATTTTAAAAAACAAATCAATTGTGCCTTCAGGACCCGTGTTTATATTACAGTTATGAATTAATCAGAAATGTTAGAAAATACATCTCCTACATAGTATATCATATTTCATTCCATGAATTATGTTCTACTATGAGTTTGAAAGCTGTATCCTATCAGAGGAATGACTGCTGTCTAAAAAGGGACTGTAAGAAGGAGTATCTCTTACTCCAATTTGGTTTGGGTAAAATTTTGAAGGATAGCCATATCCCCATGGCTTACAGCCATCTAAATGTACTGATACACATATAGGGCTCAAAAACATTAAATTGTATTTATATGGTTGACTAAGTGAATTTGTTGGAAAAAATAAATGTAGTTAGGTCGCTGTTTTGTGTACCCCATGAAAGGTACTTAGGTATGCCATACAACTTACTCCAACAAATAACATCAGATTATACAGTATTTTCAAAATTACAAGATGTTCCTTTAGTTTTTCTTCTACTTCTTCATAGTTAAAAATATTTGGATTTTTTTTTTACATTTAGTTTTACACAGACCAAATTTTTATAGTAGTACATACTGTACACAAAAGCTCCAATACTGCGTTCATTCTGTTTCTTCTACTAAGTAAGAACATTATGTCTTTGCATATTAAGGGAATGATTCAGAAGCTAAGGATGCAGACCATATACATGTTGGCACAGAATAATTTTGGATATTTCCTTTAGGAAAATGTTTAATTGGGGGAAGAAAAAAAATACACCTTTTGAGGGCTTTTTCATTGACAGGCAATATTACAATGAAGTCAGAATTGTATGAGATTGATTAGATCTTTCTGAGCTGAACATAGCAAGGTAAAAATGACATACATATTTTTAATTCTGAGTTTCTTCCTAATTTTTGTTTTGCCTTTAGTATTTCAAAAGTTAAAATTACTTTCTCACACATTGTGTGGAGCACACATTACTTCACCTGTTTAAGTTTTTATGTATACACCATCAAAGATGTTACTCTTCTTTTGCCATAAAATCACTTCTCTTTTCTGGTACACAGACTGAGATGTTTAATAAATATTTTAAAATAAGATTATACTAGTGGCCCTGGCCTATGGTTGATATTCCAGTAGTTATTAGCAGTGAATATTGAAGAAATAACAGCAGTTAAAACTGTCTAATGTTCAGAAACAGCAACTGCATCCTGAGAGTGAAATTCTACTCTTAAATGTATGTTTGTGGATATAAAAGCAGAAGCAGTGAATTCATAAATAAATAGATTAAAGCAAAGTAAATTATTGTAGATGGCCTTCCTGGCAACAGTGAAAGTTGTTAATATGTCAATGTCTAGAATAACAGGCTGCACAGCAAATCTGAGTTGCTCTTCAGAGCAAGTGTAAAACCAGAGTAAACTGAGTAGGTCAACAAAGATTAAAATGTTCCCGAACTGTACTAACGGTAAAGGAAATAATAAGGAGAACACAGAAAGAGAAATACAGAAGAGGAGAATGACAAAGACCTTACTGAAACTTTCGGTAAATGATTGGGTGCTCATAACAAATGAGGATTACAGCAGCATTGTATTTGCACAAAGGATAATTTCAAAGCTCATGCTGGCTTATTTGAGAAAATCAAGAATAACCTTTAAGAAATGAAATAGACACAATTATATTTTATGGCAATAGACTAATAGATAAAACAGGGGGCGGTTATAGTATAGAAATAGATAATTAGATAATTTTACCACATAATGCTTTTTCTTGCAGGATTGCAGTGAGAGGAACAATATATGTTGGAATTAAAAACAGTTAACGTCCAGGTTCATCTGCAGTGCAATTACAGTTAGTCCCCACAATGTAATATGTTTGGGTCTAGTTATTTAGAGAATGTTTAGGCAACTTCATTTACATCTGAAGTCAGAGGCAAGGAAAGATGCTTGGCTTCTTTAAGCTTCCTTTTTCAAGAGAGTGGAGTGGGAGTTGATTTTGTTTTCTTCAAATAACATACAGAATAATTGTGAAGGCTTTTCCCCAAGTTATTACCATATGATAATCTTAGTGTTCTGTACATTGATATGATAATATTAGTGTTCTAGTAAGAAAGTATAGAGGTCAGTTTAGGAAGAACAGCGCTTAACAGTTTTTCCATTGTCTTGCATGTGTTACATGCGACATGGGGACATTATGAAAGCTTAGTATTTGTTTGCTAATATTTGTGTAATTTCTGTCTCTTCTAAAAGCGTGATACAGACTATTAGTAAAACAGCTTGTAGTCTTATCAATAGAAACATTCAACATTAGCCAAATCCTTCTCTTCAAAGAATATTTGCTAGAAAGAGATAAAGGAAGTTATAGCCTACACCTCAGATATTTTAAAGCATTTTAGAAAACAGTTAAACTGTTAACCATATCATCAGGTAAATAACTTCAGAAGAGTTTATCTGTTCAAATGCTTTCTGCTAATTCATTTTATTGCAGGGTGTGTACATTTCTTGTAGTATTGTGTATGTGCATTTCAATATTAATTTAAAATAAAGAAAGGTGGTTTGATTTTATATTGTTTATATTTTATTGCAGGTGGAAATCTCACAGGAGCAATATTTAACCCAGCATTGGCTTTTTCATTACATGCAAATTGTTTCTATGACAAATTTTTTAGTTACTCACTAGTATATTGGATAGCACCATCCTTAGGTAAGTTCTTAATACTTTATGTATTTAAGTGTTATTTAGCACATGCTTCAAAAAATGGCTATTCTTTAATAGCCTGCTCGTGTTCTGTTCTAAATAAAATCCAGAAAATGGTCAATTATAACGTACATGTAAAAGTCATTCAGAATCATGGGTTTGTGTTGCAAATGTAAGCTACATATTTTAAACTCATTTAATGCTCTATGTAGAACACCTGTAACACTGTTTTGTGACTCTAATACTGAGTTTTAAACAACAGTTTCATTCACAAAATAATATCTACTGTTTAGATCAGGAAACAACCATATTAGGTTATATAATTTTTTAGTTTAGATGTCACGTTCAAAGTCTAAGTACCTTTGGGATACTTTGACCAAGATATAATGTACCTACCAAAAAAACCACCACAGCACAATTCTAAATGGAAAAAGGTTAGTGTTTAGGTTAGGGTTAACTGGTTAGTTATAAACCAACAGCTGTTTACTTCGGAGCATGATCCTTTCAAAGCTGCCTGTTGTTTGGGACTTTATGCCTTGGTATTAAAATCCAGCCTGTTTGAGGTATGCTGCATATTCTCACACTGACCAAAGGTGCACTTGTAGATTCTAGGAGAATATTAAAAAGGACAGGAGGCTACCTGAAAGTAAATATTAGCCTGATTAAGTTCAAAAGAGAAACATAGTAGCTAGCATGCAGTTTCTGTCTTGCTTTGTGACAGTATACAAGAACATGGGGATGATTAATTAAAAAGAAAAAAGCAAACCAGAAGTATTAGGACAGATGCTTAAAATACGCTTTCTCAATTATTACTATTATAATATCAGATTTTTTTTATCTGCATAGTGTCTAAACTTTGCAGTTCCCATTCTACATTTTTGCCCCAATCACTGTTAGAAACAATCTGTTCTTAGTTTAAGAATATGGACTATTAGTAACTGGAATTTTTCTAACTTAAATTATGGTTTTAATTTGGAAGCTATTGATTTTTAACTTCTAGTTGTGTGCAGATGAAAAAGCTCCAAGTAATACTTCATGCTGTTGATTGTTTACAGTTAGTCCCTACAAATCTTGAGCCTTCTGCTTAGAGGGTATATAAAGCAGCAGTCAACTAATCTCGAGTCCTTTCATGTCTCTTAATCCTATTAGAAGGTACTACAGTGGTATTGGAAAGAAGGTGGGCTGTGAAAAACACTGAGGAAACATCTCAAAGGGCTCCAGTTATTACAAATGATTTCTTTTTCTTTGAGTCCATGTCTGTGCGTGTTCTACTTACAGTGACTCTCAGTCAAAAATGGAGACAGAATTTTTAGTCAAACTAAAATTCACTATAATATAATTTTGTTAAATTAGACATCCAAACAGGATGAATGAACAACAGAATAAGCTTGATAAAACCCCATGCGCTACTCCAGTTAGTAGCTAATGAAATGTCTTCAGCAAAGCTGGGTCCTAGCAGAATATATGATATTCCTTAGATTTCACATTTACCTTTCTGGTATATTAACAGATTTCAGCCTGATACCCATTTTGAGATTGTCTGGGTTGTAAGTACTTGGGCTTTAATATTTTGACAAGGGATCTAAAGAAACAGGAGGCAGAACATGTTTCAGACAAAACACCATGTTCTACTTAGCAAGATGCATCCTGCAGAACTGCTTTGCAGAAAGCCTTCAGGTGATTTTGTCTTGAGTAAGAAAATTAACAGATGTTAACACAAATGGAACCACGACCTGAGGAATTTAGAATGCGGTTAGGGGGTAATGTTTTATTTCTGTGAAAATTCATAAACAGCACTTTATCGTTAGTTAACATACAGAAAATACATACAGAATGTATTGAATGCATTCTCCTAATTTATGAGGGAAAGGAACTCCAGACCAAGCAGTTGTAAAGAGGCGAATACTCAGGACATGTCACTTTTTGTAGTGTCACTACTGTAGCCAAACATTTAGCTACAGATCACAGGTCTGTGGGTCACCTGAAGGGCTGAGTAGCCTATTGGTAATACAGATATCTCATTACAAAACAAGGGAGCTTCATGGATACATATAGACCTTATCTTATAAACCAAGAGTTGTAAGCAAATGTAAGGTGTCAGAGGTGGAAGCATAGAGGAGATAGTTGTATTTGAAAACTGAATTGATGAATACAGGAGTGCACATCTACAAATCTAACACGAAAAGAAATTTTTCTGACACTTTTTGAAAATAAGAAAATAATAGGAATAGATTTTTTTCTTCCAAAATTGCACCAAATGATGAGGCATGTAGGAAAATGACCTGTTACGATGACAATAAAATTGTTGTGAAAAGAATATTTAAGCAGAATCATGAAAGTAGGTGATGAGGGAAGGGATATTTTAAATTTAGTTGTAAAAGTTACTTTCAGAATCCATGTGTCAGCAGAAATACTGTTTCATATTTCCTAGAAACTGGCAGAGTCATAGTGATATGCTAACCTGATATCTCACTTTTCCCAGCATCAGCATCTTAGATGGTTAAATTACTTTGCTCTTATTTTGAGGAATTCTTTTAGGAGTCTAGGTTTTTTTGTGATTTGCTGAACCAGGGACTAGCATACCATGAAACTTCAAATTGCCTGTGCAAAGTGCAGTATGATCTCATTTATGGGCATAGCAAACACCCACGAGGACAAGGAGCCTGAGACCGTTCAGTATATAATGGATACCCTGATCTAGCCATAAGCGACTTCTTAACTGCCAACTTTAAACCAATTTGCTTAGAAAGGACACTTAGAACAAGAGAAAGATTATCACCTTCACAAGAGGAAGAGGAAGTGGAAGTTTTCTTTTAGGATTAACAAATCTACTGGTGGTTTATGGTCTTTCATGAATATAATCCTGGAACTGTACTTAAGAATTCATTTTTCAAAATGGCTTCACTGACATTTTGGTAAAGGTGATTCTCCAGTAGCACTAAAACAACTAATTCCTGTAGTAAATACAGATGTCAGCAAGTGTTTATGACTGAGCAGGCCTAAATTCTGGACTGTGAACACAGAAGCAGTAAATACCAGTAGAACAAAGATAGTTTCTGTTTTACTGCCAAAAAAAATATTCTTGTTAGTTGTCCAGGCATGATTACACCCTTAGTAAAAATGGGGACTGAGCTAATGCTTCTCTTTCAGTACCAATGCAAGGGCAGCTATGAATGGAAGAGTTGGTGACAAGATAGTGGACATGAGGGCAATAAAATGAAATGCTCTTTCCTAGACAGGTGCCAGCTTAGCATCCTGCCAGTTTTCTAACACTATAAAAACAGAATGAATGCTCACTTCTTTAGATTAGTTTTACCAGAAAGACTAATAGTATTCCTTAGAAGAAAAAGATTTTCACCATCAGGATAGAAAGTAAGTGCGTGCCACAAAAGTCACTTAGCAGTAGATATAAATGGAGGAGGTAAGCAAGGGAGAAGGAAGGCTACAGGTGAAAACTTTCACCCTTCTGCTCAGAGGAGAGGGTATTCAGAGGTTTCCATCAAGTTCAGTACACTTAAGCATGGAGCTTAGCAAAGAAAACAAGAATTGCAAGTCCATGTGCAGTGAAGTGATTGGCATCCAGGAAGTTCTTAGAAAACTGTCACTACTCAAGTCCAATTCAAATACGAAAGGGCCAGTGAGTGGTAATCCTGTACTTGACCTGCTTACAAACAGAAAAACGGGTGGTGAATGTGGCCACTTGGGTTGTAGTCCTCACAAGAGTTCAGGGTCCAGAGGAAGACTGGGAAGGTAAACAGCAGAGCTGTTCAGACTTTGGACTTCAGGAGAACAAAATTCTGCTTATTTAGGGAATGGCTTATACAGATCAGAATTAAAACATGAAATATCCAAAGAAAAAAACCAAGATTATCAACTCATAAGGATCATTTGCACGGTCTGTTGAAGTTTTCTTTGTGAAAAAGACTGTTTGCAAAAAGCACTGACTGCCTCTAACCTTCCCAACAGAAAATTTGATTTTTCTGCAATCGCTGCTGTATTGCATGCTAGACACTCAAATACTTGAACATAATGTGTATTTTCAATACCAGCTGTGTCTTTCTCAAATACATTTAAATAAAGGTCCTTTCTCTAATTTCTCTATTCAGGTACAATACTTGTGGCTTTCATATGGGATGAAATCCTTCCTCGGATATCCTGAGACATCAAATTTTGAAATCTAGCAGTACTACATTAAAAAAATACTTTCAACATCTGCAGACATGAAGCTTTCAGAAAGCTGTTGACATCAACTGCCCCACCACCTTTCCATTGTATTTTCAGATTTCATGTTTGAAATATGTGACTTACAACTTTGTATTCAAATACTTATTTTGTAATAGCATAGTGGGATTTTGAGAATATCTGCCAACATTTTCAGTTAACCCATATGAATGTGAAGGACTGTTAAAACATTGAAACTTTTTCACTTTAGCCATAAGTGCCATTTGCTGACCTTTATTACAACAGCATGCAAAACTAATTTTAAAGAAATACCCAGTCCTTTCAAGGTTTGATTTTATTGGATTTCTTCCCATAGAAGGCACCTGCAAAAAAGGAGCTGAAGATTTTATTCTTATATTGACCTCACCATATTCCTACTTGCAATATACGTACCTCTGAGAGGAAGAAAGGCTACACTACTCCCTAGAAGAGTCTCCACAGCTCTGTTGTAGAGGTACCCTACACCAAAATTAAGTCTGTAGGACCAGCATTGTTCTAATAATACTCGAGCGCAGGTAAGTAACCCCTCGCTTCCTTACCAGAAGGCTCTGACCCATCCTGTCCCACTATAGTCTGAGTGTTTATCTTGGTTGGAAGGAGAGGTAATGAAGTACCATCAAATTCTGTGGACACACACATAAAAAGGGCATTTTTGGCAAACAAACCACCCCCCTCCCGCTTTATCAGAGATTACTGCTGCCTCTTCACATAGTAAGAGAGACACAGTGTATAGGGATAAATCATGTGGAACTTATTTTTCCTTGATTTTATGTAACTCTTATCAGCTATTTTTCTTGAAATAAAGGAATTTGCAATATAGGAGAATAAATAAAAGAGCTAAAACCACAGGAAAGCTACATACACAAACTGGCACAAAGATGCCCTTTATAGCCTCAGCTGAGGAGAACACCACCGATAGGTGCCATCCTCTGAAGTTCCGTTTCTAGAATGAGGTTTCTTCTTCTGGATTCATCGTAATTTTTACATATGCCAAAATATATATTTTTCAAATTTAAGACTAAAATCAGTTTTTCACTTTATAATTACTAGGTTTGAAAGGAGAGATGGTTAACAAGTTCTACAAAGATCTCAGTAGTCAGCCCCTCAGCTCATTACCCAAGTCACCTTGCAGACCATATTCTAAGAGAAAGGGAAGGAATCAGACAGGGGTTTTTTCCACAGTGAAATTATGAACCAAGTCTTGAACAGCTACTATTGTCAGCTATCTTTTTTGCAAGAGTTTGGGAAGTAAATGTTTTCATGTAATTTCTTACTTATTGCAATAAAATCTTTTCTCGTTTTGATTTTCCAGGGTACCTTTAAGATTATATTGCAAAATGAAATCAACTGTTTGAACATGCTTTTCATAGAAAAGAATCTTATCCATGACCCTATATTCAGTCATTAAAATAAAATTAAAAAAAGTAGCCTGCCAATACACTGAAGAGAACTAGAACTGCTGGGTTATCATTCAGCAGCTCTTTGATACTAGTGTGAGTAGGCCTACTAAAGGAAACTTATCTGTGGTAAAACTCTTCATGGCAAGGACTACACACCACCACACTGTGAGCCTGGTAAGATGTCACCCTTCAGCTGGCTTTACATTTATCTGCTGATTTATAACGCGGCTGCGGAGGGCTGCCAGAGCAGAAACCCGATACATAAGACCTCTGAAAAACATGTACTTTTACACCATGTACTGCTTCTAAAACAGATGTTTTGGGAGGCTTCTACCTGTCACTTTCTTGTTTTACTGCTTTTTATCCTTTTTACATATTTTTAAAAAGTGATCCATACCTTACAGATATTTTTTTTCCCTCCCTGGGACTTTGCCTTTACTAGTGTACTCAAGCCCAGTTTTTAGCCTAATTTCTTAAGGAAATGAGCCTTACGTGATGAACTGATTTGCATGTCTCCTTTGAGCCCATGAGGCCCACACATTAAAGGACTCAAACCTCAAAAAGCATAAAAACAGGCAGCCAGAGAAAAGAGAAAGCAGAGATACAAACCTGCAGGCGGCCAAGATTTGTTAGATGAGAGGCCCTACTTCCACGTCATTTTTGACAGCCTGCAGAAGCAAAGTCCATAAAGCAAAGAGGTCAGATCTGACTTCTGTATGTCTACATTGTTTATTTTGGCATAACACAGAGTTTAAAAAAAAACTGGTAAAAGTCTGAGTGATTAACAAGCAGTTGCTCTATTTATAGCCACTAGAAGTAGAATTTAAAAAAAAAAAATCACTCAGAAATAGACAAGCCTCAAATTGATTAATTTAAGGCAAAACAAAAGCAAAAAACAAAAAGCAGAAAGAATGAAAAATAAAACCAAGTTACAAACTGAACAATTTAACTATTTTTGGTAGTAAAGAAAAAAAGTATTTTACATTCAAAGTAATGAATGCTGACGAAGTATAAGTGTTCCTAGAACACTTACACATAGCTTAAATACAAAGTTTTATTAAAAATAAAACTTGTAAATCCACACACAACACTCCACAATACCACCTTCAGGGCTCATCCAGGTTTGTTTCCGCCTGACCGAAATTAATCTTAGGCCGTTGGTTTGACTGGAAGCACCATAAAACATCTGCTCCTGCAGCTCTGTATCAATACAACACAGATTCTCCTTTCTGGAGCTTCCTACTCCTCAGACATAGCCTGAGAGTACTGAGAGGAGCTGTGTATAGTCCAGCTGCCCTGTAGGTTAACTGTGCCCATCTGCCAGGATATGTAAAAGGTAGTCTGCAGTTTAATAAGAAAACCAACAGAAAGACCACACTCCAACAACCAAGTTATACAGCAGGAAAAAAAAAAAAAATCCAAAGGCTGTTTTAACCATGAACCATGAATTTAGAATTGTTATGAGCTTGCTTTCCTAAATTATGGTGTTGGTAGAGTTCTAGTACTCCTTAGCTGTCCCGAAATCTCACTATGTGAAGATTCTCCAAATCCCAGTGCAAAAATTAAAGCATCACTCTGTAACCTCCTTTGTTACTCTGTATCTCTAACAAAAACATGCATGCATTTACATAAATACATAATGTATACAAAGTGGCTAGGAAAGACACTCTTGTAGAATGTCTTGTTGCATAACATGCTCAATACTTCATTTATTCAGCAACGTCAATAGTTCATAAGACTATTAAATCATCACTAATTTGACTGGCATTCCTAATGAATATTCAACAAAGAGTGGTTATAATTTTCACATACCTTGAAACCAAACCATATCCCAACACGCTAAGCAGGGCAGGACCACTCAATACGATTCCAAGAGTGTAGGGCTGGTAAAGAAAAGTTTTCATATAGCAACATAATAATACTGAAAAAAACCCCACAAGTCAACTTCCAAATCAACTGAAAGTGGAAAAAGTTTAGTATCAGACTTTAATCTGAATACTGGGGGGAAAAAACCCTTGAATTTGCTGCCATTGCCCCATGGCAAGAACAACACCACGCAGAGAGATGAAACAGTAAAAGCTCCAGCAGGACTAAGCTCTTGGCAATCTAAAGTTGGGTTCCTAAGTTTGGGATGTGTCAGACTACTTGTATCCTACAGGCACACTCTGCAAGTGTTCTGCCCTTTTATTCTCGCATCTAGGTAAAGGACGAAAATGGCTTCACTGGACTTTGTTACAGAAGAGAGTGCTAAAACTCAAGGGATGTCAGCTCAGAGTTGCCAGCTGCTCGCTGAAGTAAAGGACTGAGAACTGCAACACAGTTGGTTATGAGATACAAAAATCTTAGTTTATTTAACAATGTTGTTAACATTTAATACAAAGACACAAACCAGTTCTCTTTTTCAGGACTTTGCAGACTGTATTCCATCTCCCCTACCACTCAAACTCTGCTCTGAGAGAAATGAGAGGGATAGCACTGAACTGATAAAGCCAGTTACTTGAGGGCATTAAATTTAGCTTTGCTTTTAACCCTTGGCCAACCCTGTTTCCTTTTAGTCGAACTCTGTAACATTTCTATTTCCATTCTACTCCACTGATGCAATGAACAGGTACAAAAATACAGAAAATTCTAGGACAATCTACATTTCTGTTCTACTTACAGTTTTATTTCTGAAGTCCTAGAATTCCTACAAAGGCCCTTTTGAAATGACCCCTGATTAGCCCCATTCAAGTGTTAGATGCAAGAGGTTTTATTGTTTTTTGTTTTGTTTTTTTAAATAACCCCATAGTGGTCACAAATGTCAAACCCTGTTTTAAACATCTATAAAAGCATTTATAGACCTAGATGTCTAAGCTTAGGTCATTAAAAGAAAGGTTAACTCCCGATAGTCACTGCAATGCCTTCAGTTTTACAGCTTATTCTGGAAGTGCCACAAGAGGAATCTGAAAGATAGAAGACACCAAGTTTACGTAATTGGCATTAAAATAAAAGGTTATTAATCTTTACAAAGCAATAGCTATCTGTTATTTGCAGTCACAGAGAACAGCATTTTACTGCAAACCCACTAATTTTCAGAAGGGCTGAGCATCTTTGCCTTTGGCAGCAGCTCTAAACTCAGTTCAGCTAAGGACAGCATGCGCTTACAATCCGCGGTTGTAAGCCTGTGCCCTGCAAGACCCCGCTGCACCACCGCACACAGACACACCAGTTGCTTTGGAACAATTACTGCAGCCTCACAATGCGACAGACAAAACACTGCTTATTACAAGACCAGTGGAAATGTCCCACATCAACTGTCAGCAAGTCTTCCAGGAGCTTCAGCGGTCAACTGTCGCATCTTGTTTGGGTAACGAGCAGTAACATGCAAAATGAGCATCCCACAAGGGCATCGCTTTAGAGGCAGGGCAGCGCGTTGCTCTCTAAAAGATCACCAACAAGATGTTCTTACAGGTCGTTTTTGCGGTTCATAAAGTTAAAAGGGCCAAGCTGCTCCACAGCGTATTAAGAAGATCACAGCTCCCTCTCAGCCCCTATTTTCGGAGTGTAGAACCAAGCTGCCCTCGTGCTCAAACTTGTCAGCAGGGTGATTAGCACAGACCTGCAAGAGCTGTTCTTGTCACTTCGCACCTTCAGTTGTTTATTGCTGCCATATATCCTAGGTTTTTGAACTGACTTAAATTACATCAACGCGCTCAGGCTAGTGGTTACTTTAAAAAGGCCCATCACACCCACAGCTCCCAAACTGCTACCTGGAGTGACGTCATTGCAACGCTTGACTCTGCACATGCAGATCACTTGTTCTGCCCTGACAGGGATCAGCTCCTCAGCTCTGATCAGCGCAAGCAGGACAGAAGGACTCCCTTATCCAGTCACCTCTCGCAGCATTAATCTCCCACAGCCACCTGCTGCACCGTGGAAGGCACGGAGTAAGCAGCAGGAAGAATTCCACTGACCTAAACTACTTCTTACAGGGTGTATTTTGTGCTTTGCTATAAGATCAGTCAACACCGCTTCCACCAGCACTTTCAGGCTCCTCAGAGATCTGCTACCAGCCACTAACTCTCTTTAATCCTGCCCAAGTTTAAACCAGGACAATACGCATTCAAATTCAAGTTTTCAAAAGCACAATTTAATTTTTAAAATTTTTTTTATAAACCATGGACCAAAATCATCTTGGAGATGGAGTCATCAGAGCCAAGCTTTTCATTCACTAACTAACAGGCCCTTCATCTATGACTGAAGAGTTTTCCTTAATTTTAAAATGTGTCCTTTATCAAATAAGATAACTGTCCAGTGGTGGGGCAACCAGTATCTTGACTTTTTTGGGAAGAACTCCTCTGTACTGCAAATTCTTTCCCAGGGTAGGAAGTGTGACTGAAGAAAAGTCTGAGCTCTGACACCGAACAATAAATACTAATTTGGGACTAATGGCAGCAGTTGAAATCAGAAATCTCAGAAAAACAGAATTTCAGAAATTCAGAAACAAAGGAAAATAAGCAACAGAGGAGGAAAGCAGATGCGCATCACCCCTCCGTGACAGCCTTTCTCGGGGACTGCAGCCTCTTTCTCAGGGACGCTGTAATCCCTAACCAGCTACTTCTGACCCATTTCCATCAACTTTTTTCAGCATGCCATCTTCTTATTTGTGGCCCTTTCCTCCCCTGCCCCATTCCTTTTTTCTCCAGCAAGCTTTCGGCTGGCTGTCCCACAACTGTTTTCCCCGGCATTTCAAGTGGGATAGTTCTGCGCTCACTTTAAGGCGAGAGCTGGCAGTCTCACTTCTGAGAAAGGCAGAGAACTGGGACAACACACCACCACTTGTAGCAGCACGTGCAAACTGTGCACTAGCGGGCACTGCTGAAGCAGGGGCGGAATCACAACCCCGCTGTGCCTGTGCATCTCCACAAACACTGTCCCAGAATAAGCTGCTCTTCCTCTCCCACCCAGCGCCAGCAAGGAACTGCTGGCACGTCCTGTAGTGGCATTACAGGAGAAAAGCAGTACAGGTGATGGTAGGCAAGAAGGCACACTGGCACAACCACCTAAGCAGGGTGTTGTCTCCAAGTTGTGCTCTTCTGACAACAACTCCATCCAAATTGCTCGTTAACTTTACCAGGAACTGTTCCTGCTCCGCTTACAGTGAAGGAAGAGATGGACTTGCAGCGCTGTGAAGCATTCTTTCCCCTTGAAAGGCCTGGGAAACCCTGCACACTAAGGGCAAAATAACGAAGACTAAGGACAGTAACTTCCCAGCAATGGCTCCAGCATTCATACATCAGCATCTAAGAGCCTTTAAGATCGGACCATTCTTAAATCTACTAAAGGGCTGACCCGTCTTCCAAACAGGCACATCCATGCAGGTTACCTGCGCAGCATGATGGTTTATGCCAATAGGTAATTTTGGACAGATCACTGAACATCTTTCCATACTTGTGATAACTACAGCTACCTTTTCATTCTCTAAATCACCATCGTCCTGATATCACAAGATACTTCCTGTAGGAGATCTGGGATCATTTCCGTTATACAAATTAGAGATGGAAGGCTGTGCAGGACCAAAAAGTATTGGTGTTGGAAGACAGAAGAACTTACAGCAGCATACCTCCTTCTCAGTGATCGACTTCTGCGTCTTCAAACTGCCCCGCAACTACTGGTGCTATGTCCACCTCCATACCATCTGAAAAATTAACAGCCAACGCTACGTAAGGCTCACAAGCAGATGATGCTGTCACACAAAAGACAGCGAGTGCCCTCTGTTGACAAGAGATGGCCAGAACAGAAAACTCCTTTGCTGAACTTCTGAAAGCAGCCCAAGGAAACTGATCCGCTCACAACTTTGTGGGTTTTGTTCCAGCTCTATCAGTCAGTCACTTAAAGACCTCACCGCTTCCTACAACCTCATCTCACCCTATCTTATTAAAAGACTTAAATAATATAAACTATTTCATTTTTTAAATGATGTTTCGATGTAACAAATGGCATGATTCCTTTCAATAGCTTTAATTCTGCTCTAACAGAAAGAGGCTGTATCCTGTTATGAAACCACTCTCAGTAATCATCAAGTTCAAAAAAGGAACAATCGCTCTATGCTACAATGTCAAAAAATAACAGAATTCTGAAACTGAGCAGCCCTGGGGATATTAGTAATTGTAGCAAACCAAGAAGCAGTACCGTAGCAAATAACATTAGGAAGGCAAATAAAACTGATGAAGATGACTTTGAGACATGTGACATACTTGCTGTTCAATTTATTGTAATTTTCAAAATTTGGGGGTTCAGAAACCTGACAAAATTTTCAAATGAAGGGCACTGCTAAGACCAGAGTATATCACCTAAGGTTATCTTTACATTATATAGATTTATTCAAAGTTGTGGAACAAGGAGAACCTGTAAACAACTGACAAAACAAATAGATTAAAAAAATCATCCATGTGGATAAGAACAGATTGGTTATTATTCTGTTGACTATTCTAGGCAAGCTGATAGTTAGAAAATTCACAACTGCTGCATCATTTTTCATCCTTCAAAAACATCAGTCCATACTAAAACACTGTGAATTATATAAAAAAAAGCAGCAATACTACTAAACTACTTCCCTGTTCTTCTCCCAGGTAATATATTGCTCCAGTGCAGAAAAGGCAAAATTTGAGAGACTGGCTTTTTTCCTGACAAAAAGAAACCGTACTCCTTAAATACACGTTTGAACACTCAGTAGCATTAAGAGACAGCATCCTTCAGAAAAGCAGAAATTTAATTTTTTTTAAATCCTAAATCAACTTCACCCTACCACTATTCCAGGAAATCATACCAGTAAGAATCAAGAATTCTTAACACAGCAGCCCTCAATCCACGGCAGGCAACACACTGCCCATAGGGCCACAGGCATTTTTATAACCTGTGGTTGTGAACAAAGATAGAACTGCTAGCGACACACACAGTGTAGTAAGGTATGACCCACAGCATGGTATTTCCTCAGTCCTGGTGTTGATGGATTAGCCAGACTGGAAAACCACTGCTTTGATATATTCTTTAGTAAAACAAAGCATTTCTTACCTTCAAACTCCCTTATCGAGTCTTCTGTTCTCACTCCAGCCATGTTGTACTGACTGCTGACAGACTGGGCTAACATGCCTTCTAACCTCTCCAGAGTGGCCTGACCTTCTGCAGTTAAATGCGACAATCCTTCTTCGTAAGTGTAAAAGGTCGGGATGTCACCTTGTTCTAGCTCTGCAAAAACAAGTTTATGTTTATCAGACCTCAGTTTAGGAGCCTACACCAAGCAGGGGTAGAGGAACAGGACAACAGCTAAGCAAGTTATGCTCAGATTAACTGACTGAGATTAAAAGGCTGCTTACATCAGTAACAGAATATACACCGTGATGTGAATTGACCACACCGTAGCATGGGCACTGAACTTGTGCTAGCACATCCACTGGGAAGAGGAAAGGCAGGTATTTGTGTCTTGGGTCTTTTGAGAATAAGAACGATGTTTTTGCTGAATTCCAGTGATTTGTGACAGCTAAACTACAGATTTTCTGCAGATTTCTGAGTTTTTATACTGCTCTGTGGCAAAAAGAATGTTTTGGCAAGGCGAGTAATAAACAAGGAACTTCTAAACAGACCAAAACGTTCTTATGACAGATACCAGGTATCCAAGTGCTGGCAGGTATTTCAAAAGAAAAAACTGTTACGAACCGTGGGCCTCAACATCGTACTCCTCCCCTTCATAATCGTTGTCTGAATCTTCATCATCTGGGTCTGGGTGCAGAGCCTGGCATTCACACATCGCTGAAAACATGGCTTCCACTGCACGAACACAAATGAACACAAACCTTTCTCGTTTCTCCACCAATACCCCGCAACAACAGGCAAGAAATCCTGGACCGAGTGATCAGAGAGATTGAGAGTATTCCTTTACCAGAACCACTGCTGAATTCGTATTTGAAAACACTATCCAAGCAGCCAGCAGCCATGCAAAAAACAAATCAGGTTTCCTAGATCCAGCCTGGTGCTTTGTCCTCTTAACAGCACTTTTTCCATTATTTCACTGATGACAGAGGCTTATC
Organism: Haliaeetus leucocephalus; assembly: GCF_000737465.1. Lineage (NCBI taxonomy): Eukaryota > Metazoa > Chordata > Aves > Accipitriformes > Accipitridae > Haliaeetus > Haliaeetus leucocephalus. Next base: position 4,142,619 of record NW_010972972.1, on the reverse strand, counting down.
TCTGGACAATTCAGTCTGTGGTTACCCACTACAGGATTCCTTGCAGCATCCAATACATAAGATTCTTAAAATTTGGATCTAACTGTAAACTCCATGCTAGACAGGATACACCTGCTTTCCAGCAGTAGTGTCAGGACATTAGCATGTTCCTAATGAAATTGTCACTGACTCAAATACCACTGAATTTGTAGTTAAAAACATGTTTCCCATAATCTTATCTATATACATTTGCAGACAACGTGTATCTCTGTCATGTATTTACACTTAAAAGTCTCTATTTTAAAGCAATGGAGTTTTCCTTGAGAAGCAGTGCTTGAAATATTCCAGCTTCAAGTAAGATAAAACAATTTGCTTTGTTCTTTTCAGCACATAGAAATCAAGTAATTAGAGAAGACACTAAAGGATCACATTGTTTACATCTGTATATCCCAGTGTCTTCCACACATAGCCAGGACTTTAAGCTAAAACACGATTTCCCTCTTCACTTACAAGCTGATTTGTCGCTAGGTACAAATCTGAATTCCGCAATCGGTTCAACATCATCATCGCTGTCTTCCTCCTCCTCCCCTTCAGCCATGGAAGCCTCTTTTGTCTCCTCTTCTTTAGGAAATTGAAAGATTTAAGAGAAACATGTTTGTTTTGTCCAGAAAAAGTCATGTTGGTTTATTCTTTCAGGAACACACATGTAATCAAATCAGAAACTGGACACAACCTGAGAGAGGCACAAACCAACCCACTCCCATCCACATTACAGATATATGAGGTCCTCTCACAGCACCTCAACACCACTTGCAACGCGCACAAAAACTTCTCTGTTTATAATTTTAGGACTTCAGATTTCCGTAACGTTTGCATGATGTATCCATGTACTTCAGGAAAACTGCCTGATTCTTATTAAAAACAGCTGCGGTCAAAAAACCCCCAAACCAGTTCACAATCATTATCATTTACTTGCACAATGCTATATATGTATTTTTTTAAATCACATGAATTTTGCAGGTCCTTAACGCTGCTGTCATGAAATCAACTCACTTCCAGTGTGGCCTCTCATAGAGGACTGTGACATTTACAGAAGATCTCTACTCGATTTTTGACATTCCTAGCCAGCCAGCAAGATGTCAGATGTAGAAGGTACAGCCAGAGCCAGTGACAACTGTGGGCAAAACCATGCTTCCTGACTTCTCTGCACTGCATACATGAATAAGTCAGCAACAAGGTGACGTTTTACTTTCCATAAATACAAAAACCACAAAGATGGCTATGGTTCATCACTTTGTGGCTGGGGACACTGCACTGACAGCCTCAGAAGTGCATAATTATTTTCTACAGAAAAAGAGGAATACAGTTAAGGCTGTTCCACTGAGAGTGGCTTTTATCACATACAAAATTGGCACCACAAAGAATATTAAGAAGCCAAGAAGCTGCCAGCCAGCTGCCCCCAAAAAATGAAGTGTCCAAGGAAGCTACCCAATTCTTTTCCAGCTGACACCCGCAGGCACAGCTTGTTACTGCCGAGTCCAGCTCTTTGTTTTCAATTAAGTCAACCTCTGACTGCCTTTTTCTAAAAAAGGGGCGAGGATAAGGCACATATACACAGGGAGCACAACAAAAACTTTCAGAGGAAGAACAAAATGTACCCTGCCCAACTAAGAATGAAGACTCCTGCAGCCAAAGAGGTGGAGAGGTTTGGGTTTAACACTATTCAGCAGTTAAAATTGCAGGCCAGGGGCAGACATGAAAATTAAACAAATCTACTTGTGTAAAAGTTTTACTGTAGCCAGATTTCATACATTAAACAAAAAAAAAAAAGCCACCAACAAAAAACCTCCACAAAAATCAGTCTATTAAGTATTTATTGATAAGAACTATCACAGAATATCCATATTTTCAAACACCATTATCAGAATGAATTAAAAGCTGGAAACAATATCTTACTTCAGACTAGGCTCAGTTTACTTCAGAATAAACTCAGTTAAAGGAAAATGAGGAAGAAGAACCAAGAGGTGTACGTACATGTCCTCTTATTATTTGTAGTGGTACGACTGTCAGAGAACATTAGTAACACAAAAAAAGGAAATAATGAAGAGTATTAATAGCTTAAAAACGCCTCCGCCTCCTCAGAGTCTTGTCAGTATTTTTAGTATATAGACTATTTAAAGAAAAATTAAATGCCAGATTTTAACCTTTAACTACAAGGACTAGTAGGCATGAAGGGGAAAGGAGACCTGCTCAAGACTAATGCTTGTTACTCTTCAACTGAGATGGCAGTTTATGACACACTGAAAATATTAAGAGTTCTGCCAGAAGAAAAAAATTGATACATCAAAAACATAGAAAATCTGCATACAAACAATGAAACGGAAACCTTGTTTTCTCTAGGTCAAAGCAAGAATGGTCAAATGTTGGTTTTGTGGGAAATCTACAAAGATCCATTAAGCCTGGTGACATGAGCTATTGTCTTTTTTTTTTTTTTTTTTTTTTTAAGCAAGCTGTGGGAGAAAACGAATGAAAGCTTGCAGGCAAATGTGAAACAGCAGGAATTCATAAAGCCTGAACATAAATTCAACAAAGCAAAACCAACACCTAAGCTGGAATCACAGGGAGACTGCAGAGGAACTAAATTATTTCAAATTAGTATAATGGAGCAGAGAACCAATTTTCAGTGGCTCCAGCTACGCATAGTCACATGCTGAGCGCAGAACAGTACAGAAGTGACTCTAAACAAGGGCAAAGCTATACTTTCAAAATAACTATCCTTCAGGGTAATGAAAACAAGAATACAAGCTATTACTTGAATGAAGGATATCATTTTTAAAACCAAAATTTACTCTTTTTGAAGAAGAAGTCATGCCACTCAGGACTGCATGGGAACACTAAGCAACACTCCGGGCATACCTTCAAATTTGGCATTCACCATGACGTACAAGTGCTCCCATGGGTAGGCGTTCAGGTCCCTGGAGACGGCATGTAAACTTATGGTGGGATAATCCAAGGAGAAGCCAACTCCGGAGTTTTCCAGCCAAGACAGGCGACTAACAAGGAGGGGATAAAAAAAAAAAAGAAAAAAAAGAGACAAGTTAGAAACTAACAGAGGAATCTAAGGTACCTGACTCACTCCTGAAGAAAAGCAAACCAACCCCAAAAACGTGAGTAATTCTGGACAAGGCACTTACCCCACTCTCAGGTAATACACAGTCCTGGACCTGCCCTAACAGCACCTTGCAACGCCATTAACTGACGGCTGAGGTAAAAGAAACCTTAAAGAATGTGAAGCTGAGCACCCTAAACACATTTGCACTAAACCCTGAATTTCCCTCCCTACCTCTTAAATTTTATCCTCCCTGTAGATATCTATCATCCCAAAGATAACTAGAGAGGCTCCAGAGTGTGATTTATAACTCAAAGTATTACATGTTCTGTGGTTTTCCAAGATAAAGAGAACACTGAAAGGAAGTCACTATCATAATTTCTGGAGTATTATAGATCTGATGTGGGTATAGCCTGTATGTAGAAAAAAACAGTTCTGTGATCAGCAGAGCTAACAAAGCCAGGTTATGTTTTCCCCCCCTCTCACAACTTATGTGCTGTAACCTCTGCTTTCCCCCATTTTCACTCTCATCCCTAACCACAGGAAGAGACAGCACAGGTTGTCGCCACTGGGCTGCTACCTCCTTCGTATCAGAAAGAGGAGTGTCTTTTGAGCAGACGAGAAATCAAACTCAAGCCGGTTTTGGGTGTTTGTGATCAATGAGGTCACACAGCGAACAGAAATACTGAAGGGCAGAAAGTGAGACCTCCACCACATGCAAAATGTGGCGTTCACAAGTTTTTGAGGGGTACAAAACCAACACAAAGGTCACAGAAGACTCCTCGCCTCGGGAAATCAGGCTGAGAGCAAGAGCTAGCGAAGTGGGAGTGAGGAATGTCTTTCCTAGCCTCGATCAGCCAGTTCTCAATGTTTACAGCTGTTGACGTAGAGTCACTACACGGATCCAAAGCTGCATTGTCCTCCCGGCTGCCCGGTTCTCCCACAGCATGATGCTCCTGCAAACGCTGGCGTTTTCTATTCATTACCAGCAACTGACTCTGGTAAAAGCTCTGCAACGCACTCGAAACACGCTGGGAGGAAGCTGGCAGACTTGTATGCGCCTCACACAAAAATCTATTGAAAGCGAGTTACAAGGAAACTCAACATTATACGTGCTGAGAGGAGATGCTGTGCGAACAGAAGCCCTTGTATCTGCAAACAAACAACTAAACAAAACAGTAAGTGAAATTCCAGAGAGATTCCTCTCCAAGAGGAACGCAACATCACTAACAGGTTCAGGTGGGGCAAAAGCCCCTGGAATAGTATTACCCACTTTATAAACGCTTCGCAGCCTAAAGGTTTTAAAAGACAATTCACTCCTCGGTGCACATTTCAGATGGTGCTTTCGTTCCAACAACACCCTTTGGCTGCAGAAATATATTCTATTTAGGGTACTTTTCCATGGTTAAAGAAAATTAGGTTGCCTTAGTCAACAAGTCTTCTTGAACCGCGCAACGCAGGAAGGATTTCTAGAAAACTACAAAGAGCTCTAGTAACACCTTCCAGAATAACCAAACTAATTTCTGAAAGGACATAGAGTGCCCACGCGATTAACACGACACGAGAGACTTCCCAGAACCGCAGTCCTTAGTAACAGCAGAAAAACCAACAGCCGCGTCCACTCCCCCCTGCCAACCGTGTTTTTAATGAGCCAGCCAGCCGGAATCCCTGGCCGGGGCTGTTCCCTCTTGCCTTGTTTAAAACACGCGTGAATAGCGGGGACATCCCGCACCCCCCCTCAGGGCAGCCCCCCGCACTCCGAGGCCTACGGGGCTCCCGAAACTGCAACACCCCCACACACCTCTCGGCGATGTAGAGCGTACCAGCGCCCAAGGTTCGCCCCGCCAGCACCGCCTCCGTGTCCGGCTGCTGGTGGCGAACGCCCTCGGCCGGCGGCGGGAACCGCTTGAGGAAACTCATGGCGACGCCGCCGCCTCCCTCCTCCACCATCTCTTCCTCCTCCGCCGCCGCGGCCGCCGGAAGCGGAAGCGCGCCCCTACAAGCCACCAGAAGCGGATCTTCTCGCCTTGCCGGACCTCTCTAGGCACGTCTCGATGGTGCGGGCGGGCGTCCCCGCGCCGCCGCCATCTTGGAGCCGTTCCCGCCTTTGGGGCGGCTGAGAGGAACGGGAGGGCGAACGGGCCTGTGAGGCACCAGAAGGCTCCGGCGAAGGTTGTCGTTCTCCCTGAAGTAATTTCCCCTCGTCATCGACCCGCAGGGCAGGGGACGGTGTTTCAGCCCGAAAGGTTTCCGTGCTCCTGAGGGCGAGTTGCGGTGTACCTCCAGAGCGATGCCGTCTGTGTTGCAGGAGCGTCTGTCTCTGGCAGTTTTTGAGTAAAATTTTCATTGTCTGGAAAAGAGAAAGCAAAGAGAAACGCTGAGGTAATAGCTGATGGTACCGCCCGATGACAGCGGATGAGCAACGTACGTTATTTTGGCCTGTAAATCTCTGTTGGACAGGTGACAAAGGCTAAAACAAACGAGGCAGCTTTCTGGTGACCATTATCAGATGCTGGAAAGGGAATTTTAGATGGATGTCCAGCACCCAGTGCCTGATAGATACACATGGAGAAGAAAAAGACAGTCACAAGTACCTGAATTGCTTAAAGGATATCCAGTTGGTTTCTCTCAGCAGTGATGAACTTGGCATCAGGAGCACGATGCTACTACAGCATGTACCTGGTGAACTGCCATCAGGGAGCTGGGGATAGTTTTGTGACAGCGGATTGCAGTAACAGGAAGGCTGCCGTCCCTTCACGAACACTGGCCCTGCATCTTCCCCTGGATTTACACCACTTCTGCAGCAAGTTTCTCTTATGACACATGCTACGGCAGTAAGAAAGAGGGATTGCACCAGAACAGGGCGAGTAAATAAATGGTAACATTCAGTCTGCACCAGTAAAACATATCTCTGTCAGGGGATGCTCCTGATAACTCCATCAGCGAGGCAGCATCACTGCAAACATCTCTTCTCCCTGACTTCTCAGGCTGGCAAATGCTCCTGCTGTAGCAACATACTCACCAAGAGCTCATGCAGTGGTTACCTTGTCATGGTTTTTAATCTTCTGTCCTGGTTTAACCCCAGCCAGCAACTAAGCACCATGCAGCTGCTCACTCACTTCCCCCCACCCCGTGGGATGGGGAAGAGAATCAGAAGGAAAAAGGTAAAACTCGTGGGTTAAGATATGAACAGTTTAATAGAACAGAAAGGAAGAAACTAATAATAATAACAATAATAAAATGACAATAAAAGGACTGGAATATACAGAACAAGTGATGCACAATGCAATTGCTCACCACTCACTGACCGATGCCCAGTTAGTTCCCAAGCAGCGACACCCCCACACACACCAACTCCCCCCAGTTTATATACTGGACATGATGTCACATGGTATGGAATATCCCTTTGGCCAGTTTGGGTCAGCTGTCCTGGCTGTGTCCCCTCCCAACTTCTTGTGCCCCTCCAGCCTTCTTGCTGGCTGGGCATCAGAAGCTGAAAAATCCTTGACTTAGTGTAAACCTTACTTAGCAACAACTGAAAAAATCAGTGTGTTTTCAACATTCTTCTCATACTGAACCCAAAACATAACACTATACCAGCTACTAGAAAGAAAATTAACTCTAACCCAGCCGAAACCAGGGCATCTTCCCTTTCATCAATTTGAATTTACATTTAAGGAGTCATTTACCTACCTATGTGCAAACCCAGGTTCTCACAAACACAAACCAATTATTAACAGAATTAGGTCTCCATCTTTCCCTTCTCCAGACTTTCCTAGTTATGGTCTTGGATAGCAAAAAGCCAAAGCAGCACATTCTGGAAAAAGAAATGTGTGAAGAAACAGGGGGAACAAGAACATAACATGGTTCTTTTAAGCTGAGCTTTCTAAAATGTTTTGCAAAGCTCCTCAGCCACATCTATCCATTTTGGATTCTAATTATGCAAATATTATTCATACAAATAACCACCTTGACCAAAATCAAAGCAACTTTCACAATGAGGTAATATTTAAAGACTGCTAGAACAGCTTGAAAAAATCTACAGAGGCAACAGGAGGTGAGGAAAAGGAAGTTTCTCGATCGTCTTCAAGTTTGCCACGCCAAGACAAGTGCTTATCTGGAAACAAAATTCTACGATTCATCCATGAATACAGATCAGCCAGCAGCAGTTGGTGGGAAGAGATGCAAATATTTGGAAAGACGCACTCACCACAATTAGCAGGTATAGATCAATATTCCTGCTCATGTCCACCCCCTGTTACCTAACATGGCTGTCCATCTCAGCCATGGAGAGCCCTCACCACCTCTGTAGGTAGCTGGAAATCACACGACAACTCCTTTAGATTGTTTTAAATTAAAATTTCTGAGTGATTGAAGTTGAATTAAGCCACTGCAGTGGAGCAACACAGAGTTCTTTTCTCCTCCTGCACACAAATGTGACTCTTTCTTGTGTCACATACCACTCTTCCAAAAGAAGACAGGGAAGAAAGATGGTTTAAGCCCAGGGTGGGAAGTTGGTTTTGAGGCCGAGGTGTTGGGGAGGAGGAGAAATCCACATCTTCCTCGTTTACAAGCTCCACACACTTGGTACCCCCGTACTGAGTGTTGCATCTAACAGAACTTCAGAGTGGACAGGCAGACATTTCCTGTAAGTTCACAAACCAAACAGAATAGCACTATTTGAAAGCTCTTTTCCCTCAGCTGTAAGAGCTTTAAAAAGTGAATTAGGATCCACCCGCATGCCAGTGCCTGAACCCTGGATGTCCCGGAGTGATTTAAGTCAACCAGGGCTGTGTTCAGAGGCAAGGGAGAGCAGCAGGTACCTTCACAGGGTTAAGAGTCATCATGGGACAGAAGGTAGGACTTGCCACCCAAGGGCACTTGCTTCCTCTCTGCTGACTACACAGCACTGCCTGCTGTAAGTGGCCAGTTAAAACACTCAGAATCTGTCAAAAATGCATATGTAAAATTTTGGCATTGCATTTGGAGCAAGAGGATGAATTTCACAGCAATTTCTATTCACTACAGGAACACGCAGTAGCTTGACTAACCACAGACACATTCAAAGAAAAAAAGATTGACAGCCTTCAGTGATTCACACAGAGAGAAGCTACCCTTTTCTTTGATTCACTTCTCTCCCTGACTTTTTCCTGTTAAAAGTCCTAAAACATCATCGATGTCCCTTGCCATAGCCACATCTCAGAACATCTACATTGTCAGTGCTTCTCTGCAAGCTTCCATCTAGCGGTTCTACACATCTCAGCCTGAACAGATGAACCTAGCTCCTCTCTCATCAGCACCACACGGAAACCTCACGGATGTATGCTGGAACAGCCTAGCTGGGTACAGTGCCGGCTGCAAGTATGACTCTTGCAAACAAATACTGATAACAACCAGGCAGATTTTCTCCCTAGCTGTGAGAATTCACCACTAATTTAGCCATTACACAACTCCAACGGCTGACGAAATGGGTGTTGTAGCATCAGGCAAGCACTGGACCCTGTTCAAGCTACTGGTTTTTGTCAAGTGACTGCAACACCACTATGAATTTGGATATAGAAATTATATATAAGATGGAACAGAGACAGAAAATCATCAGAACTGCAAAAATAAATCCATCAGGTCTTCCCCACTGTCAGCCAGAGCTGGTCAAAGAAAGAAAGAAAAACTCTTGTCAATTGAGCTGCCATAACAAAATTCACAGAAAACACGAGTTCTCTATTCCCGTTGCAGGCAGTGGCACCGTCACGGGCTGGAACGATATGCAGCAGCTGTTACTCGGTGCTTATTTTAAAAGTAAAAAAGAAATGTATGTGCACATGTGATGACCATTAAAAAGCACTTGTTTCTTCAATACACATTATACTTTGTACGTAAGTTATTTCAATTTTTTTTTATTATGACAATTTACATGTCATATTTATATGAAAGAAATGACAGTAGATATTATAACAAAAACATTATGAAAGAAAAGTTACACAATTAGGCCTACAAGCTATAAAATGGCTTCAGGCCCAGCTTATACACAAAGAGTTCTGACCAGACTGTAGTGAGAGACAACGCTGAACAATTCATTAACAAAAATATTGGCACCAGCCTTAACATTTTTTTTTTTACTTCATTTACAAGGAATACAGTATTTAAACAGTTGTGTACTGCAAATCTAAAAACATTAGCTGTTAATAAACTGCAGTTAACCCTTTGAGCACTGAGGCCACCATGACTTCCATTTTAAAAAGTTTTAATGCATCATGTTTTACATGCATGTGGTATTACTGGGGGGGGGGGGAAGACAGTGAAAGCACCACCCGATTTATGTGCAACAAGAACAACACTTCCAGTTTTTTCAACCTATCTCCCCCCCGCTCCACACACACACAGTGTGTGTCCCCTCAGTCCTTTCCCTTTGACACCGTAGCAAGTCATGATTGAAGAGAGACTGAAAAATCAAGGTTCAGGACTCCAGAAACACAAGGGTTAAACTCTACATAAAGAGCTCAGCTTGTGGAACTTTACCATGTTAACTCTTTAGAGAAAGAAAACAAAAATTAGGCCAACTGTGAATGAGATCATTTTTAAGGAACTCAAGGTTTCTTTGCAAACATATAAACAGCACACAGGAGTAAGACAAAACTGTATTTCATGTAAGTATATCTTAAATTTTAAGAGACCTATCTGGCAGGTTTGATCTAATTCTCACAGAATATTGGAGGATAACCATTCTGCTAGCAAGTAACCTGTTCTGTGTTACCTGGGACACTGAATTTACCCGATGTTTGTCTAACGTACAGGACCTGTGCCTAAGCGAGAACCGTCATGCACACCGAGAACGGTGATGCTACACTTTTGAATGGGTCACGTACCATCTCCTGGCTGCTGCAGGAGGGCTGTGAAACACAGGTAGGAACTAGCGACCGCACTGGCATCAACAACAAATCATTTTAATGCTAGTTAGGGGGAGGAGTACCATTTTAATGAATAGAGTATAGGAATAAGATACTGTACAAGATTTTAGAGTCCATATAACGAGTATGAAATGGAAAACTAAACAAGGCTTATAGCTTTATGATTTGATTTCCTTTTCTACCACTAACTGGAGTAGCAGATTAGTATCTATTAAGGACTTTTAACTGCTCTAACTAACAAATGGTGCACTGGTAACTAGGCCTATTACATGTTTTAGTAGAAGGACTTTATCCCCATAGAATCATTTAAGTCAAGTTCTGACAGACTAATCTAAGTTTAGTTGTGTGGGACACAGGAACAAACAACAAAGCAAACTGTGCGGACTCTGACTGACGTCCCCAGAGGCAAACATTGTCATAATACTCCACGGACTGATCCTAATTTTCTCCACATCCACATTGTGCTGATGGAACATCACCGATTCCCTCAAGGAAGGAGACCTCAAGTAACTTTTCCTGTTACTTTGAAGGTCAGAATGAGACAAGGAGGGTATCGGGATGATTCTCCTAAATGGAGACCTTCCATTGGGAATACAGTCTTTAAAGGGCAATTCAGAAGTAGTTCTTAGGCCTGTCCAAGACTTGTCTTGCAAATGGCATGGGTTTGCATACACATTTTTCCATTCTGCTTCCCTCCATCCATTCCCCATCTCCTGCTGTTATTTGAACAAGCATTCAAACAGCAGGAGAAAGCAACTCTGTCTGCACCTGGGGAACCAGTGAGACTGACTATACACAAAGTGCTGCAAAGTGCACAAAGTAAACCAACTGAACGAACAGAGCGACTCTTATCGTTCAGTTCTCGTTAGTAACCTTTGGGGTTATATGTAGCAATAGTAGATATATTCGCAGACAAGTGCCTTCATTAAGCACGTGTCCCCTCTAACTGCTATATTGTCCCCACTCCTGCTCCTCAGCTCAGGTGCGGGGTGCCAGCATTTACAAAATGATAGTCAAAAACCCAAGTTGTAGGACTTCCTTTTAATTGCAGTTAAATCTGGAGCCTTTACACCACATATTCAATTATAAAAACTTCTTATCTACTTTAGAGTGTTCTATTCTTTCCCCCAGAAGCTGTACACAATTTTTTTTTAAGTGTCATACTAAGCAATATACATCTTTTGCAATATACAAAATAAGTTAAATTACTCTGAAGCATTGGGACAATCAATTCCCAAGCACATGTTTTTGCTGTTTGGAACTATCGCAGTTAGTTATACCTAATCTAAAATAAGAGCTTGTAAGTGATGCGTGTTTTCAGACGTGATTAATAATCTCCGATACCCCAACTGCTGGGTGTCCAGCTTCAGAAATAATTTTCAGTTGATAAATACTTCTGAAGCCAGAGCTCTCCGCTAGGTCTCAGATTGGGTACTCAACTGTAAAGTACCAAAAATTAGTCATATAAAATTTTTCTTATATCAGTATATACTGAAAAAAAAAGGATCATTTCTGTTGGATTTTTTATTTTCTGCCTTCCAACATTTTAAGCAAGATATAGTCCCTACCCCAACTGTTAGGGAAGGGGAGGAAGAAGAGACTATCAGGAAATGTGGGCTCGATCCTGCAAATCCTTGCTTCAGACAATATCCTAAATGCTTCTTTAGAAGTTTTAAACACTTCAGGAATTCCAGAATTGCGCTCCTTCACGTGAATTGCTGGAGTTTCCCCCATAGTATTCAACACAAATTTTTTCAGAATTTGTGGTTGAAGATATTTGATCTTTTTTATATATATATATATATATTTAAGGATTTTGTATACCCAGTGAATCGGAAGCATACATCAAATGTAAATACGTATCTAGGGTGCGCGCTGCACATTATATCCGTATTACAAGCCTGTGAATAGTAGTCGCTGCACATGTACCAAAACCAATTTTCAAGGCCTATATATTGCCATTTTGAACTAGATGATACAAATCTCTTCGTCAGACCAGTTCTGGGGGCTGGCATTACTGCCATAATTTATTTTAATTACTGTGTACAAAGTGAATTTAAAAAAGTAGGTGCCATAAAAATTCCTCATTTACTTTTCATAAGAGAAGTTTGTGAAAATATGTAATTTGAAACAATTATTTGAAAGTTTAGACCAGGCCTTCCTACTGAAGAACATTGCAAACCAAGTCGTAAGCACCTAAAAACAGGTATAAAATGGACACCCTGACAGTGAACTATTAAAATTACTGAACAGTTGCAGGATCTGGATACCAATGTAGTTCAAATGATAGATGTGAAGACAAATCAGAACAAGTGTACCACTGCCATACAATTTTTCTTTTGTGAACATACATTTTTTCCTCCTTGAGGTTCTTTGAGTAAGGTCTCTCGCCAAGAGTTCAGACAGCAATTAGAAAACAGAAGTGAACAGAATACAAGTCCAACTAAGTCATTAGCTCCCACTCTATGAAAAGTGACTAAGACACTTTAATGCAAAGAAATCTTGAAGGTGACATACTTCATAAATGAGCAATTTAGAAAAAAGCATCTCTGTTTCTCTCAAGTGCTATTAGAGCAATTTTTCATTTAAAAAAAATCAAGAAGATGCAGTAATTTTATAATGTAATTCAAGATGTACGAAGTCAAACTATCAGAGAGTTGATTGTTCAGCACTGATCTTCCTACAAGATTTCAACACTAAGGTTTTTTTGGTAGTTTGGTGATGTCATTTTCCATTTTAAAATCAAGAATATGCTCAGGTTTAGAAGACTCAATAACTAGAAGACAGCAACTGCGGTGAAACTGAGTTCTTAATTCAACTACCCTTCTGGTTAGATTAACGCACCACATTCATTAATTACAGAGCAGACCTACTGTGTACTTTGTGTCGCTGACAGTCACACGAGCTGCATGCAAGAAAACAAACAGCCATCATTTATCTTGGTGACACAAAAAAAGTCCATTCCTCCACTCAATTTATAGGTTCTTCCCCTCACCGATGCTACTTAAAACTCCACATAGAAGTCAATTCACTTTCTTCCCAATCAGTTACACTCTGAAGAGTTTGCAGTTAAAAAAGACAAGGCTTTTGGTGACAACCTGTGTGGAATAAACAAGAGTTTGTTGAATAAAGGCTTTGTATGTTCAGCCAATAGCTGCTTGCTCTTGTACTTTTAAATCCATTACATAAAAAAATCCCTGGCCAGTTTTCACTGCTTCTTATATGGTTTGAGCTTTCTGTTAGTCCAAAGCCACACCTGAAGATCACTATTCAAAGACATTTAACTTCTGATTTACGATGAGTACAGAAGACCACAAGACTGTAAGGACACCAGGAGGACATTTCCACTCTGGAATCACATATACATACTATAACAGCATGAACCCTCTGCAGCAGTCAGCTAGCCTCATGTCAGAAAATATCATCTTTCAAAACAGGAGACTGTACATTTTCCACCAAGCAGGATGCCTTAGAAATGAGAGAAATATGAGTTTGAAAATGTTAAGACTTTCTAGGGCATTTTTTGCAGTTTTTACTTGCACAACATTCCCACTGGTCTAAGGGGGAACTCTGGATCCTGGGGGATGAAGCTGTCTCAGGTACCAAAGGTGACCTCTTAGTAGTCAGACAAGTTGTTCTTGAAAAGTGACCTATAGAAAGTAAAACTTGGTAATAACTCGTCATTCTGCATTTTTAAAATGCGACACTCCTGATGTAAGCTTCAATGCTCCAATTCTGCTTCCTAGTCTTTCCTGCTTTTACATCACTCCCTAATTCGGTACTGTTTTCTCCTGGTTGGTATATTCAGTATTGTAACTCTTTTGTATTTTCCTACATTTACAATTACTTCCCCACTAAGTATTTAACATTTGGGGCTGACTGCAAGCAAAAGTGTTTGCTGCAGCACTGATCTGATACTAAAAGGCTCCATCAGGCAGCAAAAAGGATTATGGCACCGCCAAAACAAATGAGAAACCATTGGTTGCACAGTGTTGCTGCACATGAATTGGACAGTTTGCACTGCAAGTATGAAAAATGCTCAGCAATTATTAACATTGAAAAGTGGAAGCCATATGTTCTTGCTTGTTTTAAAACACAAGTATATTAGAAATGTAGAAGCACTACATTTATTCATCACCTAAACAAAGAAAAACACTAGAGTAGCTTAAAATGCTACATATGCTTTTAAGAACATTCTAAACTTCTGTGGCTTTTCACTACTCTGTTTTAATGCCTGCTCATGGAAACTGTTAATAGTTAACATCAGTAAGGTGGAAAAATATTTAACCTTTAATGGAATTATGTTCTCATGTAGAAAGAGTGATTTCTCATTTTTTTAAATCACAAGCTTGCTTAGCACAGCAGATAATGAGCAAGTTCCATCTTTCTGTGTCTCTGCTGATTCTAGTTTTATAGCAGGGTAGGTGCTCTGCTAGAACCCAAATGAGTAAGAGTGATGGAGTGGTTCCGATAGAACTTGTGGAGAAAGAGGTGGGGAAACAAAAACAAGACTTTCAAGGCCAGAAGGTAGGTGATTTTTGGATCTAGGTTTTCTAGAGAGGTATTTAGTAAAGGCCTAATGCCGGTTTTATTACAAGAAAACAGAAGTGCTTAATGACTGACTAGTAAATACAATAAAATGGAAGGGAATCAGGTGGGGCAGGAAAGGAGAACTCACTCCTCGGTGGCAGCAGCAGTTTTGGTGCATCCATTGCCGGCAATGGACATAAACACCAGTCAAAAATCCAAATCTCAGAGCAAAAGGATTAATAGATGTGACCTTTTTGGATTTCAATGTTTGGCAGATCTGTTTGAGCTGTCTGTGTGCTACAACATGTACAAATGCTACAGCCTGCATCTTAATTCAGAGTAAAGAGAAAACTGAATGCTACCCAAAGCAAATTTCAGCTCTGCTCTTTATGTGCCCCGTGTTGTGGTTTTTTCTTTTCTTCTGTTGTCTTTTTTTTTTTTTTCTTCCCTTGAATAAAAGCACATATCACTTCATGCCCACTCAAAAGTTGATGAGATGTCTTGGAGTCAAGCGTTTTCTCTCAGAAATACTGCCTTCTTGAAATCAGTTGGTCACATGACAATTATTAAAATGTATTTTAAGAAAATTCTAATGGCCAAAGGCCAACACTACATTCAAAACCTGCTAATACATCCAGGCAGATAAGTAAAATCAAAACAAAAACACACACAAACCCCAAACAGAAAACCTCCAAAAGGAAAACTGTTCCATTTGTTTACTTCAATTTGAAGTAGATATTAAGGACATGAATGGACCAGTCACGGTTTATTTGAAAATCCCTCAATCCTCTGATGCACTGTCATTCTGTGGTCAATGCCGTTTGTACAAACGTATTTCATTCAGAGTACTCCAACAGATGGTGAAACTCGAGTGGCCGGGCAGCTACCGCAGGGTTCTTTTGTCTGTACAAGTCTGCAGCACGTCAAGATGCCATCCAACTTACAGACTAACTTCACATCCATACGTCCTCCCACTAGACACTGTGCATCGAAGACCATCTGATGAACTATGTATGAGATAGCTTTATAAATTCATGGCTAGCGTATTTCGACTGTCAAAAACTTCATTACAGTACACTTTACTGTACAAACACTTTAAAGGATGTTTATTAGGAAAGTCTGCAAGTCATAATGGATAGTAGAGTTCTTGCTTATGGTACCTTATTGGCCTCTAATAACTCTGTCTGCCTCCAGTATCAAAATCAAACTGCTTCCATGAAGGTGATTACTAAAATGAGCTATGGTATGTTAACCTACAACTCACAAAATGCGACAGTACAGACATTAATTTTTTTTAACTGTCTGTTAAGTTGTAATCTAAGTTGTGAACATTTAAATATAATATATATCTCATATGAAAAAGCTAAAGCACAAGTGCTTCTGCACCCCCCCACCCCCACCCCTTGAGCCAAACCCACCCCAGTTCCGGTTTGGGCCCTGACCGATTTGGAATGCTTTCTTAGGCCACCCATTTCCACAAATTTGTATGCACTCAGGAAATATAAAGTCAAAAATATACAAATCTCTTGTTGTTATAAGGTTTTTGTGAGTGAAATTACCCAGGACCATGGACTTGGAAGGAGAAGGGGGGTTAAGAGAGGGAATTTACAGCAATTCTCATCTTCAAAGTTCAAAACTGGTCACTTCACAGAAAGACTGCAGGACTGGTGAAATTCTTGCTTCTAAAAAGTGATACTGTAGTGGAGAATTTTCTAGGAAAAATAAAACAGCTTTTAATAACTGGCCCGCTGGTATGAGCTACCGTGGAATAAATTAGCACAAAAATGGAAGTCTTATAACTGTTCACTGTTACAGACGTAATCAACAAGGTCAGTCACTCTCAAAAGTTCATCTTCATCTTCCTCCGGCCCTACTGCTTCCTGCCCGCTCCCTGTCCCGTTGGGCGCCAGGCTGGCGCTGGCTGTGCTGTCCTTGGAGGCCTGGGTCTTCTCGCTTGGCTTGCCAATCAAGTTCTCAATGGTTTTACCTGGGCTCTGTCCGTTGGTGGAAGGCAAGTCCACCAGACTGTAGTCCAAAGGGCTCTCTACTTTCCCTACGTTATCAAAGTCATCTTCATCATCGCTTTCTATCCGGTAGCAGTGCTTCTTGGTGTTGTCTTGAGGAGCTTGTGGTGCTGGCAGCTTATTTGCAGGAGTGGGGTTTTCTGCATCATCATTAGCATTTTCGCAGTTATCTTCATCGTCTGTTTCGATTCGATTCAGCCGTTTGCGGACAGGCCTCCCTTCCTCTTCCTCATCCTCTCCTTCTTCCTCAGAGTAGTCGTCTGTACTTCGCCGACGTTTTCGAATCAGTCGCTTTGACTCCTTTGTGGACTCATCATCTTCAGAGTTCTTAGATGTGTAGCTCTCTGGAATAAGCAGCAGACTTAAAGCCATTAGCAAATCTGAGTGCAACCAAAACAATTACACTTTTTTATTTTTCATATTTCACACATTAAAAAGCCATCTCTCTCTCTCACCACACGCATTTCTGTCTCCTTCCCCAGGTTTCCCAACCACGTCAAAACGCTTGCATTCTTTTTCCTTTTTCAATAAACTGCTCAAGTAGCAAAGACCAACAATTTGTTGATATGCTGTTTCCAATCTGAGGAGTACCAGAAGCTTTGTAGGCAGGTGTATCCCCCCCTAAAAGTGGTAAATGCATGCCGGGAATAACACAGAACTGTAGCCCTAGTCTCACAGCACCTGCTTTAGACCCTTCCAGAAACTGAGAGCCCAAATAATGGCTGCACTATCATAAAAAGATACATATATATGTATACACACACACAAAACTGTAT
The DNA here is from genome assembly GCF_000737465.1 of Haliaeetus leucocephalus. Classification (NCBI taxonomy): domain Eukaryota; kingdom Metazoa; phylum Chordata; class Aves; order Accipitriformes; family Accipitridae; genus Haliaeetus; species Haliaeetus leucocephalus. The sequence goes on along the minus strand of NW_010972972.1, from coordinate 4,125,296 downwards.
TGTACCCCCGCCACCCCCAAATTTATATACAACTTCTTCCAAAGCATATGAACACTGCCTAAGTGTCACCTGAAGTTTGCTGCCCTTTAACGGGAGGCCTTTTTTTTTTTGGCAAACTGGAATATTGCCTACACACTGACAGCCACACTGACAGCTTAGGTGAGGAAAGACAGAGACTGAAAAATCAAATGGCAAACACCATTTGCTGTCTCCTTGTGATTTCCATGGAGAAAAGACACCATCAATCAGGCACTGTTTAAAGTCACAAGTGCAGGCAGCAAAAAACTATACATCGTACTTCTGACAACAGACTCTACTGAAGTACAAGATCAAGTTTTCGAGATACTGTACTTGTTTCCCTTCATCTAAGAGGATCCTCTAACACTCTGTAAACTCAGGCCAGCACTTCCAAAACTTACCCACAAATCAGAGGCGCTTGGCCTGTCAAGCGCGGCTGATTTTCTGAGGAAGCCTGGCATCCATTGCAATGCGTACCGCTCAGCATCTCTGAAAGCCGGACCTAAGGTCTCATAAGCTGGGCGCTCAGAATGCAAAGCACCCGAAGCCAGTGGTTGCTTTTGTAAAAGCTAGTTTTACATCAAAATGCACACCAGTCGCTCATGGTGTGACTGACATTACTGAGAGCAGGCTTCCTCTGTTCTTATCACAGCTCCTTCAAACAAGAGATTGAATGAGTCTTGACCACCAGCACAAATACGATCAGGGCACCAGAAGTAATACCCTTTCTCTTACAAAACAGAATCTCTAAAGGCTTGTGGGATGAAGCTTTGTGGCCTCTCAACAGAAAAGTGGTGAAACAGTTACATTAGTGCCAATTTTGGAATCCCAGACACAGTCAATTCAGACAATGATGACTTTTGAGGAGCGACTGTAACAGTGCATCATAAAGTACCAGTGAACTGTTTCAGAAGGAAACAGTTTCTGAGAAACATCAAGGAACTCTAGAAAGAAGATTCTCCAAATTATATACAATTTTCTCTTCATGCTAATGCTGACATATACCAGCTCCTACAAACGGTGGACTGTTTATTTTACCTTCACTATCTGAAGTGGAGAGCCTGCGTTTATGAACTCTTCTTAACTCCTTCCCATATCGGACACTCTTCTGTGAGCCATCACTTTCTGAGTCTTCCTTGTAATTAACTTGTCTCTTCTGATTCCGTCTTGATCTTCTCCTCCTAGTTTCCAGGTAATCGTCATCACTGTAATCTGTGTAATCACCACTCTCTGTACAGAAGAAAACCGTGATGTGTGTTATTCCATTAAAGCAAAACTGCACAATTTAGACAAGCTTTAGACCAGCACCAATGAAATCATAAGCTCTTCCAGCACAGGAGAGTCTCAAGTGTCATGCCTCGTTACCCTGACCTGTTCCAGGCTCATGCATCAGTTCCCCCATTCATCGCCAGCGCAGAATTGCTTGATTTTAAAATCTTCTCACAAACCCTCTTCCTGTCTCCCCCAAACTCCTCCAGAAGGTTTCCTCCCAGTGTTTTTGTTCCCTCAGCTCTACTGGTGCCAAAGATGCCTCCTCTACAACTCCTGACAGCTGAAACAACCTTACTGAATTGGAGTGGATGATACACATTACCACTGACACTGAAAAGTCCTTTCTTTTTTAGAATCTAAATAAATTGTACCCTACTTCAAGACTTTTAAGAATGGGTAGATGAAAAAGCACTGACAAGATGAAACTCCTGGTAAGATCTGAGTTATAGAATTTAAATTAACAACAAAAATCAGTCTCACCTGCTCATAAGTTTGCTTAAAACAGAAACTGTGTAGAAGAAACTTACCATCATTCACAGTTCTTCCTGCACCAGTCTACTGCGGCTACTGTCTTTAAGAATTAAATTTATTTACATCAGCAGAAAATAGCCTTCAATCAACTTTAGCTGCTTTTTCACTGAGCTGTGCCAAAACAATTACCCCAAGATACATTTCTGTACATGTCACATACTGTTCCTAAGTTAGTGATTGACATGAATCACAGATCAAAGTGGCATCCTCTTTACTTCCTAAAATATTAGAGAAAGAATCAGAGCAAGTCAACAAGAACAACCACCTTCAGAAAGAAACTCCATCTCTGGAAACTGAAAACAAAGCCACTTGCGGGATACCTTATTTCCTTAGCTAAAAATAGGCTTAAAGCAGGATCCTGAGGGACACTAACAGGGATGAAAGAGAGAAACACATAGTTAAGACTATACTCCTAGACATATATGGAATGATACTGGAACCAGCCGATTTTATCACATATGTGTGTCCACCAGGAAACAAATAGTTGCTCCTGTGCATTACAGAATAGATGAGCAATCTCTTTAGACCTCTGCCAGCATCTTCATTGATAACAGCTTACGATTAGCGCAATGACGCGGTCAGGACAGGGAGACAGCAACTATTTTAAGTGCATATAGCTATCTTCACCTGTCCATGCATGAAACCCTCCTTTTGGAAACTAGTACTTCAAAGCAACTTACTCCAACATGTTCATCATCTATATTCTAGAAAGAAAGATAGAACACTGGAAAGCTAGCACACACTGCAATAAGTTAATGCTCCAGTGTACTTAGTACCTTAAATTCACAATAAAAATAAGTAAAAGTGCTTGCGTATCTGGCACTTTCTAGGACTGGGTCTCAAATGAAGCAGAAGCAGGAGGACAGTCTTCGGAGAAAGATGCGAAACATGAAAAGGTTTAAGTATTGCAGAGGTATTACTCTCACACCTCAAACTGTGCAAACAGAAAACAAACTGGTTGAAGGACAAGTAGAATAACGTGAATTACTAGGTTCTCCTGTGATGCAAAGACCCTTCAGTTACTAAAGATCAAAAAGGATAATTGTAGAAGAGAGAGATTCAAAGTGTTATCGTTTGCTTTCAAGCCTGCCAGAGAACACAGAATGCCATACAACTGAAGGAATTTTCTTCCTTACAAAGTGAGGGAAAATGTTTCTTTCAGAAGCTTTTTCAAAGGTATCTGGAATGTCTTCAAGAAGCTATAAAGAAGCATGTTTTTGCCTCCATCCTTTCTCTTCCCTGCAATCATGTGCCAAACAGAAGGGTACAGGGTAGCTGAAACTATCCACAAAGGTGGCCTTTTGAATCATAGCACAAGCATTCATTTAAATACATAATTACTTAAAATGCCAAGAACCTAGTACTCGATACCAGTTTCCTGCAGAATATTCACAGCAGAACAAGTAGCAAACTGCTTCATAGCAGAGATGACATCTGACTTGAGCAAAGCAAGCGTGTCAGTCATGACAGGAAACCGAGACTTCCACTCTTCCTCTCTCCAATACAAAGTTTTTAATAGATCTAAGACTTCTTATACTCACCAGATTCTCTGCTTGAATTGTCCTCAGAATCTTCATCTTCATCATCTTCAGAATATTTTTTCTTGACTGTTTTCCTTCGTAACCGCCTGCTTTGCCTCATGGGCCTGGAGAGGTGTCGCCTGGATATGCGGGCACAGAACTCTGAATCACTGTCTTCGTTTGAGGGTGGGTCATCTTCACTTTCATCCAGATTTTCCTCTGATATAACAAACTCATCCTGAGATCTGTTCAAAGAGACAACACAGACAACAGAGATAGATATCGGAAACAAAGGATCGAAACAGATATATGCAAAGTAAGTACTGTCTTACACAAAAAACGCACAGATCTTATAGTAATAACACGAAGCAAAGATTCAGAGAGAGCAAGCTGCCATCACTGACATTAGGTTTCAGTTGTATACTTGGGATATAGCTGTACACAGCAGATTAGAACAGCAGGTGACTATAAACACACTGTCAAACTGAGACTGCAGGTGACATTTACACAGGACGGATTCTAGAGTGTTCATATGGTACACTGCAATGTAATGTCTGCATAGCAATAACTATGGATGAGCATGCCCCATGGAGGGGAAAAAAACCACCCACCATGTTCTAGCAGAGATGGCCTCCCTTTCATGAACCAAGCATCGTCCTACGCAATTTCTGAGAATTAGACTATTGTGCCTTAACACAAAACTTGCTCTCATGCAAAACATGTATCTCACAAACCTATCAGCTAGTAACACTCATGTCATTTCAAAAGTGAACCAATGCTTTTTTAAAAACAGTTGATCACTGAAAGTACACAGTCACTTGCATTTGGCTGCCAGCCGAATGCAAATTCCAGTATAACATCCAGAAGGCATTCAGCAGAGGATGGAGTTGAAAATGCAGGAGCACACTTTAACAGATCAATGCACTATTAATTCTGTGAGATTTACGCAAGCCACACTCATTGATTGGAAATTTCCAGCACATTTAGCTCAACTATTCAGGGTGCCACTGTAATGTCCTCAGCATGGTCACAGGTGAAAAACAAAGCTTAGAATTTGCATCTATGTTGTATAGATTATCCATACACTTAGTGAATTGACTCAGTAACTGGTGTAAAGCTTTAAATGTTGATGGTAAAGACCTCATGCTCCATTACGTTTCTTCATTGAGGCATAAAGGACATCTAAAATTATTATTAAATTTTTTAACATTAGGAATTCCCCAGACTGAACAATGAGAAATTCCAAGGAAAGAGAGTTTCAGTTAGCCAGAGCAATACTCATTTAGTGTTTAAAGCTTCACATGATACGTATCTGTTTTTTACAGTATAATTCATTTCTTTGGCTGTTTCAAAACTCTATCTCCTAGAAAGCAGAAATCCAGAATTGACTTCAGAACCTGCATGTCAAGTTCTGTATGGTCTAAATAGGGACATTTTACTTTTCCAATTTCTAAATGACACTCAGGCCCAATAAAAATCCCACAAAACAGGACATATTTTCAAAAGGAAACAACCAGCCTCATTTTAGCTACATCTTTGTTAAGGATTTCTGCTAGACAGTCACATCAGCCAGAAAACTGAGCCTGTCTGGCTCCCTCACTAACAACCGTTTACAGAACCCCACAGTGTAGCCTCAAACACACCAGTAACATTTCCAGAACATGTTTTGATTAAAATACAGATTGGATGATTTCAGCGCATGGATCCGGAGTGCAGTTTTTCCAGTACAATGATGTTCCCCTAGGCCAGGGGGACTTTTGCTGGCACCATGCAGTGCTATTCCAGCACTGGGCGCATGCTCCTAATGATCGTTTCAGGGGCACTGCAGAGTCACAGAAGCCTGTAGCGGTCTGCGACTTGTGGTGGAAGTTAAATTGCAGACCTACCCATCACTGATCTTGAATTCATCCTCACTCTCTTCTTCATCCAGATTACTGTCACTATCCAAGTCATTTAGTCGCCGTCGTTTCTTGCGCCGTGCTGCAGCAGCCCTTTGTGGTCGCTTGTTTTCTTTCCTTTCTTCCTCTAGGATTGTGGAAATGTCTTTTCCACGGTGACCTGTGATATTAGACATGTCTTTGCCCCTGCCAATGCCTGAATTCAGTGATAGAAACGGTAAAAAAGAGCAAGTTTATTTTTTGTTTAACTTTATACATATCATTCTTCCATGCCTCTAGCTTCAGTTTATTTTCTGCAAAGCAGAATATTTTTTTTGTCATGCAAGACTCTGGCTGGAGTCTTGCTCCTGACACACACAGCCCCAGCTGTGGTCCCTTGGAAATACTGAGGTCCATGCAGAAGACAGTGGGTATGTGTTGGCATTCTGATACTCAGCCCAAACCTACGTTATTGCCAATGCTAGTGCCTTCTGAGTAGGGCAGATACCAGAAAATACATTTTCTTCATAATGCTGAATATCCTCCTTGGGAGATGAAGTGTTTTAAGTTTTTGTTTGGCCAGAGAGTGGAGTTTCTGAAAAGCTGGTTTTACTGTTGACACTTAGTTATGTTTATTATATGGGTCTTGTGTTACACACCCACAGACATCGGATAGATTTTCAGATTGTCTGTATACATCCACCAAGCTTCTGAAAACTGGTGTCTTTACAGAGATGCCACTAGCCAAACAACTGAGGGATAATATTTCACGGTGGTTTTCTCCAAACAAATTAAGGTGATGCAGAAGTACAAATCCATCTACATCTCTCAGATACTGCTGAAGATCTCTCTTTTGGTCCCCTATGTTGCCTTAACAAGCAACGAAGAACATAATTTCACTTTATTCACGTTCACCTGAGAAGTGCTTATAGATCTGTATTAATATTTTTAAGACAACTTTGTAGACCCAGTCCTTAGGGGGTCCAACTGTGGACCGCTTTATGAGCCCAATTTTTACAGGGGTCAAATGTCAACAGTGCTAGCTACCATTCCAATCTCAAATCCAAAACTCAGCAAATTAATTACCAAATACTTTTTGGCATCTTTTGGCAGCCTGGGATGGCCATTCCCAAGGGAAATTATTTCATTTGATTCCAAAAATACAGCAGTACAAACTGTAAACTACAAAGTTCAAGGGAGAGGATTATATTTGTTGCTTCTCATATCAAAATAAATTTGGTCTCAATCTTATCAACATTGCAATGAAAAACAAATAACACCAGAAACATACCTCCTCCATCAGCCTCCTTGATATCATCTTCAATTGCCTCATCAATTGCCTCATCAAATTCATCAAACCTAAAAGTAACAGCTTTCATTTACCACTTTGAAAGCGAACCCTAATTAAATTATATTATGAAAACATACCTCAAAATCTAAAACCGCTCTAAGAAATCACACAGCACAGACAACAGGCTGGATATATATAATAAATTAGCAAAGATAATGGGCCAGATCGATGATAAAATAGCCATTTTTTAAAAGGTGTGTTTCTCATTTCTACTTGCTAGCAGATTATTTATCATTGCCTGGCTGCCTTATTATTGATTTATGTGAACAGAAAACCACTTCCATTTTACATGACATACCACTGAATTTAACAATACGTAATTTGAAAGTTCTCCAAGACGATTATCAGTGGCATTTTTCACACAAAGTATTAGTCATTTTTTCCACACCTTTTATTAGATGACATACACACTACCAATCTGCAAACAGACTTTCTGAAAAGCACCTATTAAATTCAAAGTAAAATTATTCATCCTGTCTAAATTTTCCTTGAAAACTTATTTCAGATAGCTTCTTTCTCCTGTTAAAGCTCATGCTAATTATACTTTATGGATCTGCAACATCCTAAGCTGAACAGATAAAACATACTGTACACGGTTCTTTGTAATGATATACAAATAAGCTATAATGTAATGTTACATAACTAGATAGGACAAATAAATGCAAAATATTTGAGTACGTTTGTCCTGCAGCAGGTTTTATAAAACTGCATAAATCTCTGCATGCTGAGTAACTCATTTAAAGGGAACAGCAAATGGAGGTAAAGGATCCAGTCCTTTTACACAGATGACTTCAGTTTGTTTCTTCAGTCATGAATTCAAATCTCGTAAAAAAAGGATTGTTACCTGTATCACCAAATAGATGCCTTGAGATATAACATGCAAAAGTACAAATTTTATTACCTATACAGGAAAGACATTTTATTTAGATGCAAGTTTTTCTTCTTCTAATTTTTTAAAAAAAATTTTTTTTTGGTATTTTTTTGATACAAACAACTAACAATTGGACAATACTTCCATTAAAGATTCAGTTTCTCAGTCACAAAAGAAAGATTACAGTTATATTTTGCTTGGTCCTCCATAGTAACCTCCAGCAGAACAAGAAAAGAATAGATCTAAAATTACTCCCTATTCCAACAGTAAGCATAAACCACTTTCTCCTTTAAAAATAAGGTGATGGATTTCTGGTCTCTTATATTCCCTAAGAACAACTGCATGTCACGTTCAAGGCAGCTTTACATAGCAAGGAAGTAACTCTGAAATTATTCCATCAATAAGATTAGTTCCACATTACTCAAACACCATTTTCCATCCACACCACTAAAAAAAAAAAAAAGCTCTTTAAAATGTAAGAAATCACTTAACGCTTTCAAATTACTGCTACCAAATAACCTGAGCTCAAACATGAGCTGACAGCTGCTCGTCCATTAGGTGTAATGGAACATAATTTCTTCTGCTGCTGCTTTATTTATAATGCCAATTTTTGCTAACCTGCTCACGAGAGGACTCAACAGATGACTTGGGTGATATGAAGGGATTACATATCTTTAGAGAACCAGGATGCTAAACAATACAGATTTGTCTCTAAGCGGAATAAGAGGTTTAGCATTTATTTTCCACTGCTGAAGGAAAGCATACACAATTCTCAGTGACACTAGCAGGACTTTACTGGAGACATATACATTCGAAATGACACACTGACACGTGTAATATTTTCACCAGCTCAAAGTTATGTGTATGATGGAGTCTGTTAGAAAGACTCCATCATTTTGTACCAGAAGATTGATTTTTTCCAGAGCAACATTATATGAAACATTATTTCCAATAAAAATTATTGTCTTTGCACAACATGTGTCCTGCTGAAGTTGTGCCAGATACCCTACAGGCAAGGGTTTTTTTCTCCTGGTCAAATGCTGCCTGACCCGTCATGCACATAATAGCAAATCTATATAATCTTGCCTGTGGCATAATGTTCCTTACAGAAATACTTAATTTCCCAAAGCAGCAATGGCATTTTCATTAGTGTGGCTTCTGCTGTTAATTTACAAAGTTACTGAAAATCAACAGCGAAGCAAGGTCAGACTGAGTTTTCTGAACAGGCTGGAAAACTCAGCGTATACAAACGCCATGCCTCTCCTCAACAGCAAAACCGGAATGACTACAAGTTTAATCATAGTTATTGTTGGAAGGTTTTGAAAGTTGTAATGTTCTAATTTTTGATGATAAAGGTCTACACAGAGCAAGTACAGGAAAGGTAAAACTTTTTTTTTTTTTTTTAATATTCCTAATGCAGCTGCGACAAAAAACCACAAGCTCTCAGGCCACCACATTCTTCTCTAATCCCAAAAGGCAGCATACTTGCCTGGTGTGCTGAAGAGGATATGGAGCATCTCAAGGTATTATTTAGAAAATAGTTTATAACCTTGGTAATACACTGAGAACAAAAGATAATATTAAGATCATGCTGAATTTGGGAAACGTTAGTGACCTGTTCTACTTTCAGAATGCACAGAGTCTAAATATCTTGGAACTTTTATTTACTAATTGCATTTTTATCACAATTTCTCTAAAGAGTTACAGACCATTTTTAGATGTACTCTCTCATAATTGCATTTTAAGTTTCATGCCCCTTTCATGTAAAGAAGCCGTAAGGGGGGAGGGAGGAAGAGAGAGAGGAATTTAAGGCCTTTAGACACAAGCCTAAGTCTCCCTTTCAACAGAAAGGAGAGGTATGATTCGCCTGCTTTGACCTACTCCAGAAACTGCAGTAACACCAAAACCTTCTCCAGTATTTCTGAATAAAGTACCATATATATTTTATTTTTTTTATGCATCATCCCTTCACTATACCACCTTCCATGCTTTTACAACTATCAAGCATAACCAGTATTCAGAGAAAAGAAAAAAGACATTTTAGTTGGGCCTCTCTTTTAAATGTAGAAGTGTGCATGAGAAGTGGTGGGTTGCTTGAGAAAGAAAACAACAGTATGACTTTTCTTTGTTTTACAAGCTATTTAAACAAGCTGCTGACCTGTAGCTTATGCACTTTCGGGTTCTGGTAGACCTCCTTTCAAGCAGCTTTGATTTTGGCTTTTTGGAATCTTTCTTCTTTTCTTCCTGACCTTCAGGTATTTCTGGCTCCTGTTCACACAAGGCAGAAATGTCAAAAAGCTTTATCTCCCCCCCCCCCACACCTTTCCACACTCATTATGACTGAACTCGTATGATACAGATATTCATATGACCTAGAAAGCTCATATTCCCAACACAACACATTTTGGCTTCTAATATAAGGACTTGTTACAGCAGAGTTCATGTGAACAGTTGCACATATTGCCCTTACTGGCTACATAATTTCACAAATACAGAGTTTAAGGGTTCAGGCTATTGTATCATTGTGTTTATACTACAACACTGATACAGGTGATACTCCCAGGACTAGTAAATGCAGCAGCTGAACAAATTGTTGCTAGCATCTCTACATATGGAGCATAGCGACACCTCTACATGGTGCAGTTTCAATAGAGTTCTACGCAGGTTAATTTAATGATATTATTTCCAAGTTACTAATTAAAAAAAAAAAAAAATCTGCCCCCAGGCTGAATTTTTCAAATATTTGCTCCCAGCCAGAGACTCTTTTGCAAGTTTGTAAAATCTGTTATCATTTTTCTGTTATCCAGAGACAGGAGGAGAAAGTTGGCTTTATCACAGTCAGAGTGGAAAGTCTATGCTTAAAACAAACAAAAGTTTCATTTTAAACTCTCATGCAAGGAACAGATTATATAATTTCAGACAAAGGCATTTGGCTAAGACTTCAAAAGAATCACTTTAAAATATATTTAAGAAGTGAGAAGAGGCTGTTCTCCACATGAATAAAAACATTTTTCCTCTTCTGTAAAGGGAAATCATATAAAAGCATCTGTTAATAAAACACTACATGTTTATAGTTTTTAACCACATGTGACTTCAATATACATTTGTCAGAGGCAAATATCATCCTTCTAATAGATACTACATATTCCCTCTGAATCATAAGCCAGAAACATTTGTTTCCATCAGTTCCAGAGGAAAGCTATGACAATTAGCTCAGACCTAGACAACTATACAGCAGACACCAGAGTTAAATAAACTGAATCCCACCTTTATAAACTACAGAATGGTAGAGCACTCTACTCAAAACCCAACTGTAATGGGTAGGGAAGTGATTCTGCAATCCTTCACTGAGAGAGGACTCTGTGTGGCACCAGCTGGCTCTGATAAACACAATAAAGCTCCCTTGGTTTCCTGCTAAATTCAATCTCAGTCTAAAACAAAGGGTCTAGAATTACTTCTGACCTCCATATAGATTGATTTTTCTTTCCAAGATGCTACTAGCACTTCTAACACACCACTGAGAAACTTCTTCCCTGAGAAGTTTGGAAAATAAAACAATACAGCAACATAGACACAGTAACTTACCTGAGGTGGAATGATGTTCTCAATACTGATACCCACATACACCAATCGCTCTTTTCTTTAGGAGAGAAAAAATGAAAATAAGCTTACAGAAAGACTGCAGATATCAAAAATAATGCTGTAATTAGCACCATTTGAAGCTCTTACTATCGCTAGGCAGAAGCATCCCAAGAGAATGTTCTAACTGAGAACAGTTATTTTAGTTGGAATTATGTGTTAAATCTCATATGATTACATTTTCCTGCATGCATAATTTAAGAGCTTTCCAAAGAGTTCTGACAAACAGCAGCACTTGATGATTGCGAACACCACAGAAATGATTGAATTGGGGTGTAAAAAGCAATTAAAAAACAACTGAAAAATAATAATGTTGTGATCAAGATTATGCTGTCACATCCATAACTACCACCAACTTTGGAGGCGCTGAAAGATAAAATGAGAATTCAAAATCACACTGAACTGGAAAAATTATGTAAAGACGGCATGCATTCCAAAATGGACAACTGCCAGATTTTAGACCCCGGCAGGAACAAACAACTCTAGAAACACCAGGGAACAAATAACTGCCTACGTAGCAATTCTTTGCCAGAGGAGAACAGCCTGAAAAAAAAGATCATCAAAGCTGCTGTGGAAACAACTCTGATGACAGATGGATGTGTGAACAGGAGAACAGGACAACTGAAGGAAGCCTGCCACAGTAGCCAGCCCTGTTCACACCGAGCTGGAGTACTTGGTGCCATCTGGGCACCACACATACTTCAAAGATGTGATCCAGCTGAAGAGTTCAGAGCCAGTCCTGGGCACAACTCTGGCTCCTGGCCGTTACTTGTGGCTCCTGAAGGACACAAGTGTCCCATAGGTCTTGTCGTATCTGTCAGTCCCAACTAGAGATGTCTTGGATATCCTAGCACCTCACAAACAGCACTGGGTGCTGACCTTCAGGGTACTGAATTGAGCTTTCAAAAAAGCAGTCTGTCAGGAAGAATAGCCAGGTACTAAAACAGACCAGGCCGGGTAACCAAACTACCATCACCATAGGTCCCTACTAGCCTTTTTCTAGGAAAACAAGGGATAATTTAAACAAATGAAGATATCGAAGAAAGTTGGTGGCATTTCTTGGGCTCTGCAAGGGCTTCAAAAGCAAGCCACATCTCTACAGATTTTAAAACTATTTTGAACAACAGAATTTTAGACCACACACTCTGAAGAACGATCCTGCAGCGGGGCAAGGTATGAACTAGACATTTGCCAGCAAACCTCCAACTTCCAGGATCCAGTGAAACATCATTATAGGTGAAATGAAATCATGCAAAAACCAATGCTAACCTCTTCTGGGGTTCTGAGCTAAAGAGTCTCAATCAACCAGAATCAGACTTCTGAAGTTACAGTGAGTGGTTGTATGAGCACATATCCCATTACACTTGAGTTGCAACAGGATGCGTCATGTACACAAGTCATCTAGACCTGTACACAAACGCCCAAGATGCATATCAATTTTAGACACATTTACTTCGTGTGCATTATTTTTTGCAGATAGAGGCATCTATGTGTAAAAATTTTGTTTCCAATACTTTCATTATTTTCTAAAGAATCTAAGTAAATTTTAAAACTCTTCTGACTAGCCTTCTGCACTATACAGTTTTACCCAAATAACCTCCTGGAGAACTCTTTACTGAAAGAATCTAGCATAATGTTATTTTCTTAAATAACATGAACAAGCAAAATTCCTAAAGTAATACTGACAAAGAGTAAAAATGAAAATTTTAGGTTGTTTTACAGCCAAAGAGACCATGAACTTTGACAACTCAGTATCATTGTATCTAAATTGAAATTTCTGCCTGTGTATAAAAGTAATTGGGTTTGTCTCCTAATGTCAATTCTCCAAACTAATAGATGAAAAGAAATCTTCATCCATCTGAGCACCACAAGATTAGTTGGATTAGCTTTAATGTCCACTCCCTCTAGCTGGTGGTAGGACATGATTATAGAAGTTAGCGTGTACGCAAGAAATCTGAAATTCAGCCAGGATGTTGCGGTAGCACCTTGAATTCATGAACAGGGGAAAAAAAAAAAAAAAGGCATGACTTTGATCTATGTATTTGTAAGTCAATGTGAAACCTAAAGTTTTCATTTAAAAAAAAATAAAAAAAAATCTGTGACATAATACTTTGGGGATGCGTAAGAATATAGCTGAGCAGCTGAATCAATTTCAATCAGATTCCTGAAAGCTAGAGAATAATTGAAAGAGCACGACAGTACCACTAGTTCAAAAAGCATGATAATAACACTGGTTCAAAGAATCTATTAAGTGTGTGCCCATGATGAGACAGTTGGTGTTCTTCTCTTTGCCAAAAAGACTGACAACACATACTGTGATTTTACAGAAACATTACATTAAAATATTCCTGTGCCCCAAACAACCAACCTGCTTTAACTTTCACATTGAGCTGTAATAAGAACTGTAATTTCTTCTAGGGTTATAATTCTTCAGCCTTTTACCTTACAATTTGCTAAAATATACCACCATTAAGTTGAAAGACTTGAATATTCAACTATTGTACCATGAAATCTTTTATAACCTAGGCTCACTTCCTTTTTTAAGAAACTTAAAAAAACCAAAAAAGAAATAATAATAAAAAAAATTGGTCTTAAGACATACAACAGAAAACATTAGGTTCATTTGGTATGAGGATCAGATTGCAAAATGGTTGTTAAACATCTGTTTCAGACACTGAAAACTGTTATGACATCAATTGTATGCTCTCCTATAACCACTAAAAGCTTGTATTTTTATGCAACACTAGTGATTTCAAGAAAGCAAGACAAACTGGAAAAAGCTTGCATTCCATGTAATGTTTGCCAGCAGAATATTTACCAAAGTAGGTCGAAAAATATTGTTTTCTAGTAATGAGTCTTCCCACCATAAAGCAGAGCAGCAGACACAGTTCCTTTGTGTCCCATGCTCCTGCACAGATGGAGGCTGTGTGTAAGCCGAGCTCACTCATAAAAATAGCTAATAGTTTCGTTCCCAAAGCTACAAATTCACTAGAATTGGCAAACCATGGATAATTTTACCACAGTGTGATCTAGGTCCACTCTGAGCAGAAGTAGCAACGTTAGGAACAGTCGGTACCTGATCTGTCACTATCATTGCTGCTGCTGCAACAGCAGTACCAAACAGGAGATTTGAAGGAAGCTGAAAACAGACACAGATTGTGCTCTGCTCTTCCCAGCACCAAGTTACTACATGCCATGTGGTATTACAGTACCTGCTACAAATATAGGCCTGCTCAATTAGTTTCTTTAAAAGGGTCTCACCTTCTGGTGAAATTTGCCTTTTAAGATGCAATTCATGCAAAGTTTTGTTTAATAATGCATACAGATGTTATTAAATTTTGCAAAGTACTCAATATATGTCCTAAAAGGTATAAATTATGCAGACTGTGTTTCATGTCCCTCATTTTCAGGTCTGAAAACTGCAGATAGGATGTTCCAAATATTAAGGATGTTGTTCATAAATGCAGTAAATTGGTTTGCATTTAGCCTTCAGTAATGGCAGCAGTGGGCACAAAATTTCATTCCAAGTTATAATTTAGCTGACCCACTGCACTACAGCAATTGCATAATCTTGTAAATTCGGCAAGGTCTAACAGAATCTAAAGCAACAGGACTCAAAAACCACATTAATCTGTATGGCCTTTGCAACAAAGTCAGGACTTAACCTTGCTTACAGCAGGAACTCTACACACAGCTGACAGTATTACTAACACATGCAGCTGAACCAGCACTGAAAACCATTTAACTACTGGTATAGGAAAGCCAAATTTGTGTTCAGGCACCTTAACCAAAGTTTAATACAAATGTATTTGCTTATCTTTTCCAATTATTGGACTTCTTCTCCCTTGCAAGCTCTCCCAGCACTGTGCCACCAATAATCAGTGGAAAGTCAAAACTGGTCTTACCAATTCCCAGTCTCGTCACTACTCTCCTCCCCAGTCCCCAGTTATTTTAATGATTGTTCAGTTATTACTACTCCTCCGCATAGCAGCTTGCTGTGAACGCAACCAAACAGTAGTACCTGCGTTCTGCACGCTCCTTCTTTTTTAAGACAACATCCAGATCTTGTAACTGTTCTTCTAATTTCTCACAGAGTAATTTCTAAGGGAATGAAACACAATATTAGTTTCTTTCATAACCAACTATTTTCATGTTGAGCTAATGTTCAGACACTTCATTCACTATTTCTATATTTATCTAGAAGAAGGGCGACTGCATTGCTACACTGGAGGCTCCTCTTCAATGAACAAGGCTTTACAATAAAGACTGTCTTCCTAAAACACATGTGCTTCACCATGAACTGCTGAAGAGATGCATCCTCCCAGTAACTGGCATTTACTGTAGGAAGCAATATGCCTAAAGCAAGCCTAAATTGTTTAGAATAAACATACTTCTAAATTAGTACCACATTTTTGATGGTATTTACAACCTTGCCTCGGAGAAGCCTGAGGATTTCATAGACATACATAATACACACACACAAAGCTGAGTGTGTACACACAGTGATACGTGTTTGTCCCTTATCTTAATCTTTGGAAAACACGTGATTCTGTGGACACCACAGTAAAAAGTAGAAATACACTTTAGGATTATTTGCTTACCAAATGTTCCGTATCTTAGAACACCACTTAATACTCAAGGAGCCATATGTAAAAATGACTTTTTATGGACAAATTGTGCCTTATTCCCTGTTAATGCCCTCATCGTACTATTTCCAAGGACAGACTTCACACTTTTACAAACCTGTCATTTTTCATATTGAAAATTACTAAACACCAACAGAGCAAGCAGATGCTGTAACTACAAGCTGCAATTCCAAATCCTGTAAAGAAAACATTCTTACATATTCAAGATCATCACTACTTAAAAATAGTCCTCAGAAGACAACTAAAAACCAATGGCTAAGTTTTTGCAGAGCAACAGCCCTTCTGGCAAAGGATTTTCCTAAAAGCAAGGAAGGGGTTTGGGATCAGGCAGATTATTCTGAAAATGTGCATAAGTGATTCCCCATTAATATAACAACAAGAACAGCATCACACACTCTCTGGCTTATCCTCCCAAGTACCACCCCTGCAAGTCTTGCTATTTTAGATGCACATTAAATTAAACTGGACACATGCACTGATTTCTTTTTTTTTTTTGGCAGAAGCAGCTTCTAATCTTCAAAAGAGTGTTCAAACTCGTCTATTACTTGATAAGGACAACTCTGGCTTTCCCAGCAGAGACAAACTATACCACGAGACTCATTAGAAGTAGCATCTTTCTCTAACTAGCTTCTGAGCGAATGTCTCTGAAGAAGGAACAGCACTTCAGAAACAGCTGATTGCTTTGGCCACCAATCTACCCCTTGCTGCCTACTGCTTCCCCCTCCAGGATGATAACATGATGTTTCTTTTGAGAAAAATTAAGAGATTGTATTTTTAATACTATGTTAATCTTGAGGTAATTTAACCAAAGATGGGAGAAGACCAGTGTGGTTGGAGACTCCTATCTACATGTCAGCAACACACAGTCATTCATCACTAGCAGAAAAAAGAAAGGGAGAGGAAAACCACTTCGCAAAACTCTGTTTTACTAATGGACAAGAAGGAGGATCAGCATCCCTACCATTCATCACAGCCTATTTTTTTAACAGAAAAAAGATGAAAGAAAGAACTTGTTAAACTCCCAGCAAATCTCCACAACCACAAGCAAAGCTAAAAAGGAGAACAGTGAAGTCAAATAGGAACCATACATGCTGGCAGGGTGGGCAGAACCACTCTCCGTCAGGGATTATCATCAAAGGAGGGCGAAGGCAGGCTGTGTGGTATCCACTGTCACAAGAGTCACACAACAAAATCTGTGGAAACAAAATGAATCATGAGTATCTTTTGGCATTCACAACATGTAACAAGCTCCAGAACTATTCCCCCAGCCAACACAGAAGCGCTTTATAAATACTTTGGACTGTGCCAAAAGCAAAAAAAAATCCTGTATCATTTATCACTAGATGTTTCCAGGGCCAGGGATGGTTTTTATGGGGAAGTTTATGTATCACAGTTTTCCATTTTAACACCATATTTCCTCTTATTATATGTTCTCAGGCACTTAGTACTACTGGACTACACAGATTGTGTGCCCATAGTGTAGAATCTGGTAATGCTTTCCAGATCCTGGACTAAGTGAAAAACTCCATCTGGACAAGATGTGCTGTGAGCTGTTTTCCCTGTGCACTCGCGTCCACATGAGGAAACCTGGCCATTTCCTCAGTCAGGATGATTTTATGTCCCAGTCAGCAGAGACAAAGCCTCACAGACTTTTAGGGGCATACAGAACTAGGCAACTATTAGAGTTCACTTAGCTGGGTAAAACTTGAGATATCCCTTTCCATCACAGCTGAGGAACAAAGCAGGAACAAAGCTGTGTGAGTATATACTGCAGTATTTATCTCTAACATCCCAAAGGCTGAACTTTGTCTCAACTATGCTAGGATATCTGTCACACACCTGGGAGTATGCTTATTTTGTGGATTCATAGCAGGACTGCGCATTATGATTTCCCAGATAAACAGAGGAATTCATTATGATATCCACCACTGATGAATGAGAACCATAAACATTAGAAATAGTGAAAGCTCACTGTGCTATTTCTGTATGGGATTTTGCTGTCCCCAGTCCTCAGGGTGATGTACAGCTATATCCAATGAGGATGACTATGTAGGTGTGACCATATCACAAGACACTGTAAAGCATACATTAAACTGCTGGGGTGTTTTTTTAATGTTCTCTCCTCTGTATTCATTGAGATTGCAGGCACAACCTCAAAGCCTCACCCAGATTAATTCTCAGTGGACTAAATTGTGTTATACCTCATAAAAGAAGACATTTCAGAGGTGGTAAACACAAGAAATAACTTCCTTCCCTCCTTATTAAAGGTAAACTCATCTACTGTCATGAGTTTACCACCTAAAACCCAGAGAATATTCTCCTATGTACAGCCACTCCAAAGGATGATATGCCTTCAGATACCACCAAAGCCAATCCACCAAATACGACACAACAGCCAACAGAAGCTTTCCCCAAAAGCCTACCAGCTCAGGGTGATTGGGAAGGCCACACTTCTTGCACGGCTCATCATCATCAGCAGGTGCAGCTTCTTCTTCCTCCTCTTCTTCCTCTTCCTCCTCATCATCCGAGTTTTTTTCACTCTCCGAGTCCTCACTTTCTTCATTACTTGAGTATTTCCACCTGCCACGTGTTCGCGTACCCGTCCACCGAACCTTACTTCTCTATGAGACATACCATTTCAAAGAGAAAACACAAAGGAAGCTCACGGAGTTTCTTCCTAGATCTTAAAAAATGTTTGTCTCTACAGTGAAGTGATTCATTTCAATCAGAAGAGCTGCAGTAAATTTACAACAGAGCATTTCAATGAACAGACTATCTTTCAAAGAGGCTTAAAACGTAACAGCATAATAAAGGAAGAAAAATTCATACCGACCTGCAGAAAGAAATTTTCAAGAAAGCTTTAAAAGTAGGAAGACAAATTTGTCACTCAGCCCCTTTTTTCTATTTTGACAAGGTAAAGTTGCTTGTGAACATGGTAATCTACATTTAAACCGTCTCACTTTTTGATGACTGCTTTCCTCAATCCAAAGAGAATCTTCTCCACCTGCCCCATACAGTTTACATCTCTTATTTCACTTTAGGAAACACGTTTGCACTCTAACAAGTATATTAACTTAAGTATTTCTGGTGCCTTCCTCTAAGATGGGCATACTTTTCTGAAATAAAATCACTGCATCTTTTAAGTGCATAACTTATATCTAGGTATTCTTTCACATTTATACTTTTCCATTATTTTTCTTAAGTGAAAACTGATTCAGTCGTTGCTTATTTTTTGCTAATCAAAGGGGCATCTACCCCTTTCTACCATATTTACCATCATATTTTCAATGAAAAACAGATTTCAATTAAAATTCAGAATGTTATTTTGAGTTAGTGAAAACTACTGTCTGCAATTCAGTTATTTTATATTTAAAACAACATACCAAACAGAAGAAAGTTTTCTTCCCATTAACTGACTTGTTATTAACCAACTTGAGTTCTCTCACAACTATTTCCACCCCCCCGCCCCCCGACACTGAAAAAGGAAAATAACTTATCTAGCTTTTTCAACTCAAAATACTTTTTAAATTTTGACTAAACTACTCATTGACCTGAACGAGCTGAAGAAACTAAAACATACAAAACATTCTATTTCTCCTGCAGTATGGACTCATACCAAAGCAGTATTTGTCATATTAGTAAGATTTTGTTTCAGGTTCTTAACATTAATTTCTACCTCTTTACAGACCTTACTGTTCACTAAACTTTAGTAGCAAATGTACTTTAAATCCGTGATAGTATTAGTTTAGACTTCAGGATTCATCGTACGTCATCATCATGTCAAACCTGTTTTTTGAAGACCCTTCTTTTAAAAGAAAACAAATATAAAATAGCCTATTAAAGATTTGGGTATTTTTCATCTTGATGAAATGACAGAAGCTTACTAGTTTCAAAAGTCTTCCTCTACCATATTTATTTTTAAATCTCTCTAGAAAAGTAAGCATCTCTAGATCTCCTTATCTCTCACAAAAAGAGATCAGGTTAAAATGACTATAGCAACAGTACTTCAAAATTAAAACTACTTGTAGGACTTACAATCACTATTACTTGCATTTATTTTCTTTTTTAATGAAAACCTTTAAATGAAGATTTTTCATTTCTTTATGTATATGACAGAATTTTTCAGTATAGATGTTACCATTCACTGAAAAATCAACTGTTCATTTTATGAATGTTATTCAACATAGCACTATGTGAAAGAAACTTGCTAAATAAGTGAATGTCTTGGTAAAACTACAAAATCGGTAAGAAAATGTGTAGCTGTGGAAAATTAATGGGATTTCAAGTTGATATAAAAAGAGTGCACTTAAAAATACAGACTCTTTACTCCTTGTTTCTCTTTTGTACTCCATATCCAGAAAAATGGAAGATAAATTAATAAAAGGCTTTTATAATGACATAGATTTAGAAGCACACTACACATATGTATAACTTCGTTACATTTACCTGACGTACTTTTAAGATTTATGCTGCATAAGTTTTTCATGAAAAAAGATACGTCCACCCAAAGTAAAATGTATATCCCACGTATGAGAAAAAACTAAATTATATCATGAACTCACCACAACAATAACTAGAAACAGAAGTCATAATATTTTTATTCTTCACCATTTGTTGGTTCCTTTTTGGCTTACGATCATCCTGACCAACCAGACACCAACAAGTATCCATCTAGTAAATCCACAGGAGCTAGAAGTCTCCATTCAGCCAGACTGACTCAGGTCTGATCATTTCAGTTTTTAGAAGAATTCACTCCGGTTGACTTGGTCTACTTAGTTTAGGTTAAGTGACAGATTTTATAAACTGGTAAGTCAACAGACATTAGCACTCTCTTAGGGGGCATTTTTAAATTGGTTGAGTCCACTAACTGGATTGCAAAGCTAGTTTCTTGCAAAAGCTGACCAAAGGAACATAATCCTCAATATTCCTACATAAGTGCATATTCTCCTTATAGATAAGACTGTGGGCATTCTTTATTCCCGGGTAATAAAACTGTATTACCTTGTTAACCTTAGAATTTGACTCCTTCTCTTGTTTTTTTGCATCTTCTTTTCGTTCTGGTTTTTGTGCTGCTGCAGGCTTCTCCTCTTCCTCTTCAGGTCGTTTTTTGTCAGGTTTCTGATCCCGAGTCTCCACGACTTTTGGAGTAGGCTTGGATATTCTTGGAGATCGCCTTAATGTGCGGCCAATGCTGACCTCTTCTGGCGGTGTTTCTGTTTTTCTCTTCCGACTGGAGATCCTGATTGTTAATTTAATTCCTTCTTTCTGTCTTTCAGAAGTTATTTCTTTACTATCTGTTGCACAGCTTTCTTCTTCAGAAACTAGCTTATATTTAAATTTGCTTTTAGGTACTGGAGATTCCTTCTTACTCTCTGAGGAGTCCTCTAGATTAGAAGGATGGGCACCATCTAATCTATCTGGCTCTGTCTTGGCAGCTTCTGGCTCTTCCTCTTGTTTTTCAGGGTTGGATTTTTCTTCTACATTGCTCTCCTCAGGTAGAGCCGTTTTACTATCAGAGCCCTCCTTTTCCAAAGCAGGTTTCTCTAAAGTAACAGGAGAAGTAGATGCAGGGAGTATCTCAGCAGCTTTTGGTGAATCGGGTTTCTCCTCAGACTCACCTTTACTTCTCAAAGTCTCTTCATCAGACAGTGCAAGCTTGGACAGTTCTGCAGGAGCAGATGCATTTGTGGGCTTCTCTAGCTTCTCTAAACATTCTTTGGGTGGCGGTAGTCTGTCCTTCTTCATTTTCATGGCTAGTTTCTCTTCAGATGTTTTGGCATAGTCTTCAGAGTTTGAAGACTCTTCCACTACCATTTCAGTAGTTGTGCTGTCAAGCGACTCTTTTTCCACAGGACTAGATTCCTCCTTTAAAGGCACTTTCTGATTAGAAACCTCAGAGACCACAGCCCCTATTTCTTTCACCACAGTTACGGCATTTTTCTCAACCTCACACGCTTTTATAATTTTACTAACAGAGTCTGATACCTTTTCCCCACTTTTTCCATTTCTCTCTTTTAACGAGCTACTGTCTTCCTTTGTGCTAGCAGAGTGTTCGGACTTATTATTTTGTATGACACTTGGGGTTATTTTTTCACAGCTAACCTCTCCATTTACTAGCACTTTCCCATCAGGACATAAAGCAGTAATTGTAGGGACTCTCTTAAAAGCTTCTTCTTCTGGTTTCCCTTCTTCCTTCAAGACATCCTTTGTTGGAGTAACACATTTACATAGGGGCCCCTTTATTGGACTGTCATAGTCATCCGTCAGCTTGATCTCTCGCTTTTTAAGCGGTATTTTTGCCTGCTGGTCATTTTTAAGTTTCTCACTTTCTTCCACAGATTTTTCCACAATTTCTTGGGGAGTTTTGGCATTAACACAAAATTCTAACCTCTCTGGCTCATTAACTGCTATTTTGTCTGTACAACTTTTTACTTCTTTTAAGTCTTTTGGTTCTATTTTGTTATCCTTCACCTCTACTTTAACAGGCTTGACATTTTCCTTAAAGGAGTCACTTTCTTCTTTGACAGTTTGCTTTTCTTCATTGTATTCTGAAGGTTTCTCTAATTTTACTATTACTGGCAATTTTATAATTTCTTTTTCTTCCGCTTTCTCAATTTTCAGCATATTTTCGTCATCTTTGACCACAGGAAGAGGAAGGCTTTCCAATTCCATTGACTGTTCCTCCACCTCCTCTTTTTCTTCTTTGATTTTTAATTGATTTTCTGTTGACAGAGAAAAACAACTATGAAACAACCAGGGGACCTAAAGGATTATAAAAACCATCCATCAAAACAAAGGCATACCTAAAAAACCCAACAACCCAAAGTCCCCCGCAAATTAATCTTCTCTCATCCCATTATTAGGAGTCTAGCTTATCTAATACTGTCATTAAATGAGTGGGTTGCCAATTTTTTTAGCTATAGAATCACAGTTCAGTTTAATTATATACCAAGATAAGCCTAAACTTCAGAAGCTAGCAGCAGAATTCTAGATTCATCCTTCCTTATACAGGCATCACAGCCCCTTCTTTAGTAGTACCACACCATTTTCAGAGAATACATAAAACCTAAGCAGAGTGCACAAAGCATCAACTTGAAGTCTCACTTGAGTTTGATTTATTTCACAAACCAGAACATGGTGTAAGATTCCATGGCCAAGTGAAAATTCCACATAGAAATCAGTCCCCTGTTTGTAGACATTTTTATTTCAAGAAATACTTAACTATTGTATTCCAATAGTTCAGAGAAAACGGAAGACATTCAACGTTATAGCTTATGGCAAAATTCATTTAGAGTCTCTGGACAATGACTACATCTCCTACATACTATCAAAACACAAATAACAGACAATATTCTACATTCACTCCATCTGCCATTTCAAAAACAAGCACAGGGAGTAGTAGCATATCACAGAAAAACCTGCAGGGCTTAAAGTGCAGTTCCAGCACTCAGAAGAAACCATGTATTTATTTTGTTACTATGTACTTAAGCCTATTATTTATCACTACCACAGCCTCTTAACATCTCTTTTTTTTTTTTATTTTACCATACTTTGAGTCAGCTAGGGATAGAACTAATTAGAAAAAGCAAATATAATAGCACTACATATACCATAACAGCATCTTCTACCATCTGGAAGATGTTATTGCAAGGGTGTTATAACTCCAAACAAAAAGATTATTTTTTTCTTTTACCTCACTCCTCTCCCTCCATGCTAGTGTGATTTTTTTTCCAAGATGAGAGCTTCCCAAAGTGGTTAGAAATATACAGGAGAAAGTACATGACAGCTAACTTAGTAACATTAAAGAAAATAAGCATTTTAGAAAAGAAGAGAGTGGTGAGGATGAATTCATACATTGTATAATATTTTCAAATACAAAACACTTATCCAAATAAGTCTGCAGTGAAAGATGCATCTCTAGGGCACCAGAACTGATAACTTTTTGAAGGCTCAAGGCTGGTTTTTTTCCCCTTCATAGAAGTGGTCCCCACTCTGAGCCCTTGTAACGTAAAAGCTGCCTCTTCAAAGACATTCGTCTATAACAGTGAGAATGAGATATTTTTTCTGTGTTCGAATTCTTCCGCCCTCCCCTTCACTTCTTTCTGTCTAAGCTTTGTTCAACCGTTTCTTCCCTTCACCTACTGCCTTCTCCCAAACTTCAGCTAGGATCACCAGAATCCCAAAACTTCTCTATATGGAAAATAAACAGTTGTTCTATAGTTTAACTCCCCGAACTGCTTGTAAAGCATTTTGTACGTATGGAATGACTCAGTCGATGCACAACTTGTCTTAATGCTATTTGAGTCAATCAGGCTAGTAAAAAACATGTAAGCATTGGTTCAGTTTACCTTTTTTTTGTATGAACTAATTTAACGCTATTTGGGAAGTGGCCAAAGCAAACAGGCATCAGGTCTTCCAGTATGTTTCCACTGTACCTTAGAAGGGCTTTGAGTGTAGTCCATGGACTAACAGGAAGAATTACTTGAGCTTCTCAACTGAAAGGCTCTAAGTAGCGCTCTGTGAATATACTGACTACACATGTAAATAATTTCATTATTCATTACATACATGGGACTAGTGCCAAGGGGTGATTTTGCATCAATACACAGTCTAATGCAAGTACTGACCCAGGTGAGTGTGCCATGGGATTTGGGGAATTACCTACAGTGGGGACATTCATTAAAATGTTTTCAAATGGCTTCTTCTGAATTCAATGTAAAGTAAAATCATATCTGATGCAGAGATCTCGATTAGATGATTTAAGCTGGCTTGACCGATTTTTAGTTAGACAAAGGCAAGATCAGTACTTGGAATTAATTCCACCGGGTTATGTTGTCACTTACATGCACAGTTAGATATTGGAAATGCCTTAGACTGGAAGACAATTCTGTTGGTGTTTGTCGCAATTTACTGCAATTTCTACAGTAGTCTTTTAATGCTTTCACAACTACTCAAATTTTAGCTAAATGTTTTATTTATTTCTTCTGTTCTACACTGTTTGTTGCAAAGAATGAGAATAAAATAGCAAGTCTTTCTCCGTGATACTCAGAACCAAGACAGGCCTTGGCTAATTCCATATATCCAATTAACTTAAACAGATTTGAAGAAACACATACTAACACACTGGAACCCTTAAATCTTGTTTGTGATTGTGAAAATATTTTCCTGTATTTTAACAAAGTGGTAATACCAGGTAGTAACTGGGGAAAAATTGCTTGGGATAACAAGCTTTTAGCTTTTCATAACTTGAGAAAAGATCAGATTCTTATAATGTAAAATACTTCAGGCTAACTGATACTTAGTAAAACCAATGCACAAACCAACAAGTCACGCAAGTTATGAAATATGTGCAATGACATGATAGTAAGGACGGAAGAAAGTTTCTTCATTAATAACAACAATACAGTGGAGGCAGCTAAGGACCACTTCACTTCTAAAACATTTTGGTATTTTAAATTGTTTTAATTTAAACTCATGTCTTCTTGAAAAATCACCTCAATTGTGAAACATTTGAGGAAGTAACCTATTTTTTTTTTGATTCAAACTCAAAAGAAAAAATAAACAAGACACCCAATACTGTATTGATTTCAATCATGGCATTGCACAAACAGATTTTTCTTTTTAAAATTTTAATGTTGCTAGAACAGGAAAAGTTTGGCAACAGTTCAATGCCCCACAACAACATACAATGATGAGTATTTACAATATTATACAATAGGTACAGCAAAAATAAAATTACTTAGAAAACAATTTATACACAGCTCTCTTATAAACTCTTGAGCCTAAATATGCACTAAAACTCCAAAAATATTTATTAACGTATTTAATATTTACTTGATTTACTTTGAACAGAAACATTTTTTTTGTTTGTTGTTTTTTTTTAAATTCCTAATCTAACACAGTAACTTTTCATGAACTTGAAAATTCTAACACTGCCACAGCACAACATTTAAAATTTGAGAAAAGAAGGCAGAAAACCTTGTGTAGATGCTTCTTCGCCCTTTTTGGCGTCTTCATCTTCTATGCTTGGGCTTTCACGTGATGAATTCTCCTGCTGAGAATTGTTGTTTTTCAAGAGGGCAGGATCAATTTGTGCTTTCAAGAGCTCAAGGGTCTCAGCAAGCTCATTGCGGTTTCTAGATGACAGAAGAAAAAATATACTGTCTGATAAGCTACTTACTCACCCCAAAGGGATTCATAAAAAAAAAAAAAAAAAAAATCAACAAACACCATCTGCTTAAATGAATGCTGCCCTGAAAACCTTATATACAAGCATAGTGAAATGCCTGTCCCATCAAAGCGGCTGCAACTTTGCAGTCTGAAACCTTCCAATTTATCCACACAAAAATAAAATAACTTTTTGGAAGGACCCTATCTATCTCAAGTCAAGTCCCGGATCCAAGCTGCAACTATTATTCTTTTATTTATTATCCCCTTACCAATCCTCACTGTTTTTTCTTTGCAATTTCTTTTTTCTCTCAGCAGAGAGGAAGTTGTAGTTTTCTGGTCACATACCAAAGGAGCAACCATATCATTCAAGTGAAATTTTCAAAAGCAATTAAGTAATTTAGATACTTTTTGCAAGTACCCACCCTAAGCACATGCAGCAAACAATACAAAGTTGTCAAGAAAGCTCCAGCTACTCGAGTTACGATAGCAAGAAAATGTTCGTGCATCTCTATGCGTGCAAACCTCAGTGCACTGTAACTCCTTATTTAAACTGGGCATCTAGCTATAAAACCCAACCCCTTAATGTATAATGAATTTGAGCCATGGTTAAACAGTCGTTTTCATAACAGACTATAACAACAAGACTCTCTCAGTTGTTTTTTCAAAGTCAACGTTCAGCAATTCATTTTTTGCAGGTTTACAGAACAAAAGGAAGCCTGGAACTGCAACAGCCCTGAGGTGTGGAATCTCATGGGTTCAAAACCATTTCACATTTTACAATGCATTACTGTGTTTTTCTGCTGTGAGTGTGGAGTATCAGAACTTTCCCAGCAGAACCCTGATTTCTTCTGCTTTTGGCATTGATCTCTGGAGTCTGTAATGCATGGAGAGAGATAAACACCGCTCAGATCTTGATTGGTTTGTTCAGATACATTTACTTTATTCGCCCACAACAGCTGTCTAAATTTCACTGGTAGTAATGCTTATCATTTTATGGCCCATTGACAGTGGTTTAAACGGTTTAGTATGACTCCCTTGGTTACTAAAGTTATGGATATGTAAGTAAGCTGCAGATATAAAGATTAAAATTTACAAACAGAAAACCACCCCATCATCTGACTTTTTTTAGATCTATTTTTACATCTCTATGTACTTTTTAAGTCAGAGTTGATTCTGCTGAGTCCAGTTTAAAATCCAGTTGGAACTCATCAAATTAAAGAAGTTTACATGAAGATGAACTAAAAATGGATAACTAGTAGATATGAAACAAATTTCAAGCTAATACTTTTTCCAGTAAGAAAGATTCCATATACTTTGCATAGTAGGAAAATGAAAAAAAAAGTAACAAGAATCACAAAAAAAACGTAAATCTGAAGCTAAAATACCACTAAAATATTAACAGACCAATCTGCAGCAACTGAGACCCAGAGGCACTGAGTCACATACACATCAGTCTGCATCAGCGTCACCCACCTCATCTTCAGTGATCTATGAGCTGAATTCTACTCCAGAAGATTTTTCATGCCTATTTGTTTTGTCAACAGTTTTGTAGTTCCATGAAGTTAAAATTGCAATGTAATTCCCCCAAGAACAAAACTGTCCACTTGTAATTTTCTTAATAGAGCAGAAGTTAAAGAAGCAAGAGTCCTCCTCCATTTCCTAAGGCATTTAGCTGGCCAGTGAGCAATATGGAGCCATCATCCTCAAGAGAGTCTTCTCTTGGTACCCTTTCCATATATCCATTGTAGCTCGATTAAGCAGAAAACAAATTGTGCATTGGCTATTACCAACAAATCAGTGAGTTATTTCTGTATTGTGTGGTTTTTCACTAAAACATACATGTGAAGGCAGAAAATCCCACTGTCATGAATCCTCATCTGTGAGAAGTGGAGATTTATTGAAATAAATTTCTGAGCCCCAGTCACAAATAGCTAAAAACCCCTACAAAATAAGAAAAAAAAAAAAGGGGGGGGGGAACCCAGAATACCTAACAATGCATTTCCACGTGGATCCATCCTGGTCATCCTGTTCTTCTATGTACATCCTGACGTTATGCTCTTGATCCAGCTGATACCAATACATCAAGCCATCCTTGTCTCGACCAATGGGCTGAAGACGCATGGCATCAGCATCCTCCTCATTAATTATATTCTTAAACTTTAGATTGTCATCAAACTGACATTCACAGAGATACTGAAAAAGTGAGAAAGTAGAAAGACTATTAAAATATCAAAATATAAACAGAAATAAGAAAATCAGCTAATTTCCTTTCACTGTAATTTGGAACTTCTTTTTAGGCCTCTCTCTATTGGATCTGTGAGTTAGCTATAGCTATCAGGTTTCTTCCCAGACCATGTTGGTTTTAAATGAGACACGTTTTTGGGTTGTTTGGGGTTTTTTTCCGGCCAGCTTAGAAAATTAATTTTTTTTTTTTTTTTTTTTTAACATAGTAGAAATGATGTTGTTCTACAATAAAACACATACATAACTTGGAACCAACCCCGACAGTTTTTCAAGATTTGAAAAGATGAAATCCTATCTCTGCCTTTGGAATTCAGCAAGCTAATAAACATTTTTTAAAGTGTACTGCACAGGCAAATAGCTACTGATGAAACAGTAAGTACAAATCAATTTTCATACAAAGTGTGAAAAATATGAAAAGTGTTACATTCAGTTCACGCCCATCCCACTACAATGAATATTACATCTGTAACAAGATCACCTCTACATTTAGTATATCTACTCATGGTTCAGTCAAGCTAAATTTGCAATATGTTCAAGTGAGTGAGAAAGCCAAATCTCCAAGATATTTAAGCAAGTGAGGAAAAAGTAATTTAGAAACTTGTTTGATGTGTACCTTCAGAATCCCCAGTTTGCATTCAACACTCATTTCTAGGTAGCCTTTTTTTTCCATCTCCCAAGCCCAAGTGCTGTTGAATTCTTGGCATATCTGTCACAAACAAAATAGTAAGATTGCTAGGGTTAGTGGATAAAAGCAACTTTAAACTTTTATATTAATAGTACCTTACTTCAGTAACAGTTATACATGATCTCTTCAGGATTGCAGGTCAGAAAGCTTCACACAAAAATACAAAATAAAACTGGGGTAGGTTGGCAAGCTCTGGCAAATCTCCATAGAAGAGCAGATCACCGAGGCCCTGATCACCACCGACTTCTCTAAACCTCAAATTAGACTGCACAATTCTGAACGGGGAAGGTATTCTTGTCTTTGCTGTGTAAAATCCCCCATTTTGCTATTTCTGACTTGTCTATTCAGAACATAAATTCTCTCGAGTAGACGTGATTTCTTATTACATGCCCTTACAGCACTTAGCATGTAAGCTGCCAAGCTCCCTTGGGGCCCCCTAAGTCCTACAACTCTACTGCAGATAATAAATGCAACTGATACTCCCTCCACACTGTGGAATTACTATTCTTTAGAAAATATCTTGGGCTTCAAGCTGCTTGATAAATATTTTAAAATATTGTAAGTTTAGCCAGTTTCAATTTACTTAAAGCAAATAAATTCAATGACACCAATATGGGGAAAAAAAATGAACACGAAAAGAAAGTGGCAGTAGAGGATAAATAGATTGAGTCAGCGGGAGCTCCAATAATAACAGTGGAGAAGGAATTCCCTCTCCTCCTAAGCAATTCAGACATGCTTAAGACAACTCTCATGAACACAGAAGAGCTGCTTATCAATTGAGGACACATGGTGGGATCTCCAATCGGTGAGGCTATTCTAATGGAAATACCCATTAGAAGGAGGCAAAAGCTAATCATAGCTGCATCTCCAGTCAGGATTACTTTGAAGTGCCAGTGTTGAATCACAACTGTCCAAATTAGCACACGAGGTACTGCTGCTCTTCAATCTGCAAGGAAGCAAAGCCCTGCTGAATGGACTCACTCAAAACAGCGTAGTCTCCCAATCACCAAATTATTACTAAGCTCAAGATACAGTCACTAAGCTACTTGGAAACGTGTAAGTCACATCTGAAAGCAGCTTTCGCTGGAAACAGCAGCAAAAATAACCCTAAATGTCACCCACCAGAAGTACTGATCAGCTGATTCATGTTGTAAAACTCCACATGGGCTACAACCAAGAAAGGGGCCGCTACCCCTCCTCTGTCCCCACAGCTGTGCTACCTACCCTCTGCTATCCCTAGTACTGACACCAGTTCTTAAGTGACCCAAGGGTAAGCCTGCAATTAGATTGGCTCAGCCACACCATAAATCACACTCTGACCTTAAACTACGACCTACAGAGAACAGCGAGGAGTGCTCTCTGGTCACAATGAATCCTGCTGAAGAGCAGTTTTTCCTGCTCTGAGGTTAAGGAACATTACACTGGTGCTTCTCTGATGCAAAGCCAAAGCTCACAGTGAAAGACAATCACTGCTCGCTCACAAAACAAGGTTACTCTGCTTTCTCTCTCATTTTCAACCATGTAACGTGAAGAATGCTGGGAAACTGTATATCAAAACCCTTGCTAAGGGCATGTGCCAGTCGCTGTTCATTACTTACTCATTAAGTATGAAAGCAATAATGAGAAGTTTCATGTGCTGCGGAAGCGTATGATTGTCAAAGCAAAAGCTCAGAGACATCAGAGCTGATGAAGCATCTGTTCAAACTGAAATGACTACATTTTGACAAAAAACAGATGATCGTGCTTTCTCCTGACAAGTACTGTCACAACCCTGAACTACAGATCTCATTGATTCAGGCTCCACTGAAATGTTAAGTCTCTGCCTTCATAGAGGGGAAGTTTCACACCAATCAAAAACCTGCTGCTTGTGGGAGCAGCTGGCTTCTGCATACTAAAGAGTGGTCAGCACCTTCCCACCCTGCAAAAGAGACACCAAAACACAGCGCTCTCAAGTATTTCCAAAGCAGCTACGATGGCATCCTACACTTACTATTACCACGCTCCAGATGTTCTCTTTAAACAATGAGAACAGGAAGGTGAAAGACACAGCAGAGGAGTCTGCTTGGGTGGGACTATAGGCACCTAAGTTCTAACAATCAGAAAAGTGTGTTTGGAACGTGCCGATTTCGGGGTTGAAGGTTCCAGATGGACCAGTCCAGAGAAATCTTATCTGTATAAAAACACAAAGGATGCTTGACAATAGTCAAGTAAAGCATTTTGCCAGAAGACAGTGCAATCTGAATTAACTCAGCTACATGTTTCTCAAAAAACAGCTAAGCTGGACAGTTCCTCTTAGTTTTTAAAAGATTTAGGACAAGCCATTTCTTTACCTCGGTCATACATGACCACATACATTCCTTGCGCAGAGGAGAAAAGTCAGATTCCTGGAGCCCTACAGCCATTTTCTTCCAAAATAGACTAGTGTGTATGCTGGTGAGCCAACTTGGGTGGTTCATCATCAGAAGAGGGAAGGGAAAGAACTCTCAACTGCCACGTTCACTTCCTATCCCAAAATATATTCATCTGTCAAAATACCAACCACAGCTCAGAAACAATTTTTTATGATGCTTTTTATAAGCATGGCAGTCAAATAAAGCATATCTTTATCTACCATAAACAGTTGGTATATAAACAAAACATATTAATATATACAAGCATAAATATTAAGAGCATGTAAGTTTGAATGTCCTCCACTTAAAGTTTCCTCCTAAATAAGAAAAGAAAATGGTCACATCTAGAACATATCAAACCCTGTTTTATCAAAGCAGCACATCAGTAGTTTCTAACAAAGGAAAAACAGGCCAACATTGCCTCTTACGAGTATGTCAATAGTATGTCGAACAATACTGCTGGCATCTAGGAAGAATGGTCTCAACAGTTCCACACCTTTTCAGTTTTTCCTGGCTTTAGTGGCATTTCCCAATACTCTGTTGTTTTTCTAAATTCATTATACCCCTTTGAAATGGGGACGATATTAGCATACCTCTCTAATTAGTTATATTCAAATTCCTTTGTTCTTCAAGGTTCCTTTGAACGACTGGCTAGAATAAGCTTCAAGTTAACTCTGGAGACTGCTAAATGAAGTAGAATTTATCACCACTTACTTGGTCTTAACAGGGGTGCATGGGAGGGTTTCCTTACCACGTTCCCATCCTTTCAATGCCTGCTGAAGGCAGATTTTCCAAACTACACCCTCATAAACTTGTTTTCTCCCTCTGCTTTCTGCTTACCACACAAGTGGTAAGTGGCTTCAGTGGGGTACATAAGTGCACTAGTCAGAGTTGGGTTTTCTCAGCTTGCTGCAATGGCTTTTTGGTATATTAAGGAATTTAACACAATTCAGTA
The DNA here is from genome assembly GCF_000737465.1 of Haliaeetus leucocephalus. NCBI lineage: Eukaryota > Metazoa > Chordata > Aves > Accipitriformes > Accipitridae > Haliaeetus > Haliaeetus leucocephalus. The sequence continues at coordinate 4,093,127 of NW_010972972.1, read as the reverse complement.
ACCACAGTACTTAGTAATATACAAAGTATACAACAGTTACATAAATTATTACATTGTTATTTTAAAACATCATCATAAATACTTTACAACTGTTCAAGAGGTTAGATTTAACCTAAGGCCTTTCAGCAGGTTATTTCCTGACATACTCTCAGTCCCCAAAACATCATCTTAAGACCACACAAACCTCAAGTCAAATCCCTGTATCTGTAAAGCTTATAGATAGCACTTAAGGGGGCAAACTGCAACTAGATTTGCCAAGTACTATTATTTGTATCATTGTTATTACCATAATGCTGTACTTCTAAGTAAGATGCAATCATGGCCACACAGACAATACCAAGACTACATTTTTGTGGATTAAAAGACACGTGGAACAAATCCAGAGGGGAAATGCTAACCTACTAATTTTGAATATACGTATATTTTCTGAAGCAGTGTAAATTCTTTAAGCTGAAAACTACTTGCATGTAAAGTGTGAACAATGGCAGAACTACAATTAAAATACCAATACAAAATTATGTAAAACAACGGGATGCTATATTTTTACTGATGCATAACTACATCTTCATCTTAGCTGTGCCATTCTGAGCACACAGATATAGATCACTGCAATACTTTCATTTATTATTAACACATGCTACAAGAACTCCACATGGTTAGTCCCTGTATGAATACCAACCAAATCACAATAATTAAATTATATCCAGACAACTGATACACAAATGAATCATTACTGTGTAAATCTCTGCTTAATTTAGCCCTTTCGGAGGCTATTAAATCTCCTCCTTTATTTAGGGTCTTAATGCTCAAAAAAGTATTTTACTACCAAGTATGAAGGTGCACACTCTTTTACAAGCAGAAGATATTGTCTGTTTTCAGAGGTTTGGGGTGGTTTTTTTGTTGGGTTTTTTTTTGTTTGTTTGTTTTGGTTTGGTTTTTTTCTGTTTTTTTTACACAAGCCTAGGCAGACTGAAAGTTAAGCTGGGATCTTATGCAACTAAAGTCTGGGCACGCACATCGAAGCTGGCCACAACACAGCCCAAGGCTCACTATAATTCATACCAGGGATTGCTGACACAACAGCTCATCATAACCGTATTCCAGCATTGCAGAATAATACAACGTGCATATTGTACCTTGATTAAATATTTTTCCCATCTGTCTGCTGTGACAGACTTCCCAATCTTTCTCATCAGTTTCAAGTGAAGCTCCACCAATTCTTTTGGAACTGCAGTATTGAGAGAGAAAAAAAAAAAAGAAGTTATGAAGACCGGTGCAAACGTACTTCAACGCTAAACTCTGATAACACTGAAACACTATGACAAATTGAGAAATTTTAACAAAACATAGTAACTTAAAGTCTGCTGAAGAGCAGCCCCGCAACTGAGAGATGGAGGAAGGTTAATTTAATCGCATAGGTCTTTTTGTTTAGTTTTACATTTACAATGATCATTGCCCTTCCTTAAAGTCAAGGAAACAGACCTCAGTGATAAATATATAAAAATTTTGGCAGCATCAAAACAACAACTGGACAGGAACTATGCCAGTCAAACACCTACAAAAATACTACTGCAAGCAGCAAGCACACCTGCAGCTGCCTCCAGAAACCCCAAAGCCATCCTGGAATATCGCTGAATCCAAACTATTTTTGGCTGAGTGCATGGTATGGGATAAATGTTCCAGAAACTTAGTCCTTACAGATGTAGCTTTGCTATAAGCTTACTCTCTTTTGTACTGGAGGGGCAGAGAGGGACTCGAGATCTGGGCCTTGAGGGATGGAGGCAAGAACCGCTGCTGGGTACAGCTGCACCAGTGCCATCATAGAATCAAAGTTTTCCAACCCAATTTTACTTATCTCAGTGTACACTCTTCAGATACAACTTCAACATCTCATCTTAGCTCCTATCTGTGACTTATAAATCAATCTGGCACCACCAAGTGGCAAATTTGCAGAACATCAGTTTTATAAGCTAGAGAGTAGTATACAATTTTTTAAAAACATGTAACTGATAACTATTAATGCAACTCTACACACCCAGTGACTTGAGCTTTCTTATTTGTAATTTGTTGAGAAAAACTTAGACATGAACTTTACAAGTATTTTTATTTCTCTACTCTTTGCATACAATTTTATTTTCTGAAAGTATTTTCATTACTCCATGCACACACACTTTAGAAGTTTAAAACCCAAGAACTTTTATGATCATAATTTATGATTACATTTTTTTCTGCTGGTCCAGCAGCATTAGTTGACACAGGATAAACAGCTGAGACACCAAATGAGTCTGTTCTAAACTAGACATTACTAAGATGCTATTTCTTTTACTGATCTATACAACATTTGAATGTCTGTGAATCTTTTCGATATTTAACTTGAATTCACCTAGCTGATATTTGTCTTTCAATCAAATGCCTCTATTCTCAGATGCACACACTGAGTTGGTAAAACACCAGTTTGATGAAAATGCTTGTGTCATTTCAGAATTAAATCATCGCTGCTGGTTTGCAGCCAGAAATTTAATACAAACTCCTTCAACAAATACATAAAAGTACCGGCCTGGTACCCAAAAAGAGACCTCCTTTCAATGCAGATAATTCATAAGCAACTCGAAACTAGCCCTGACTTTTTCTCTTTTATTCCGTTTGTATTATTTGCATTACATATTGAAGAAACCTAGCACATCTCCTCCTTGGTTTTTCTGAAAAATGATGCATTAAACTACCACATATTTTAAAAGGAACGAGATCAAAGGTCTTAACCCTGATAGGTGCCGAGCACTTGGCATGAACAAAATTAAGCACAAAGCACTTTATACACATGAGCAATTCTATCAAAGTCAACCCATACAATTAAACCTCAGCTTGTGTTTGTGTGACATGGAACTGAGCCAAGTATTCAAAATCTTGCTAGATCAACGCTTTTGTTCTGCATCTTTGTTTGTTTGTTTTTAATCAGATCTCTTTTTAATGGGTACATACTGATTGGAAACCTAGTTTAAAGAAGCACAGGTGATTGGTTTCGAATAATCAAAACCCCAGCCACCACAAAAATCTTTGCTAGAGTGTTAGTCTTCGAAGAAACAGAGAATGTTAAAAAATAAAAAATTGGAAAGTAATTTTGCACACCCTTGGTCAGCACTTACTGGGATTTGTGTTAGTACCTATAGAAACCTCACTACTTTTCTCAGATTCCAGCATTTCAGCTCTTGCATTTCTAGGATCTTGATGATGTATCGATGTGGTTATTTTCGCAAACTTCACGAAACATTGCAAATCCATACTCCGTTTATTTATTACCCTTTCAAGATGTTTTTCATGTATCATAACAATATTAACGACTGGATCTCTAGGCTGGCTTTTCGCTAGTTCCCTAGTAAGCGCTTAGAGGAATCATACACTATCCTCCTTGTTCTAAGGAGGAAAGTGGGAGTTTTGGAGAAGAAAACTGATGTCCATTTGCAGGCAGAAACTAGGGAGTGTGTGAAGTGCAGCCAGACCAGCCAGGGTGCGTGAACCACAGCAGGAGCAGAAGCCTATGGGACTGAGAAATAAACTCCGTATTGAAACCAAAGTAACTGTAAATAATATATGGATCATGTGCAGCAGTGTACACCTGGCCCAGAAATACCAGCTCAGGGAGGGGTGGTAGGAAGGCTAAAGAGTGGTGGAAAAATCTCTCCTTTCCCAGAACACTTATTTGGTGAGGAGAAGTGCACTAGTAAATGAGACTACCTCGTTTCAGTTGTCTCATAGATGCATTGAGCCTGCGTAACTTTAAATTAACTTCTTTTGTTCAGAATATAGAGAGAATTCTTGACGAGTTCTCTGAAGTGGGACATCAATAAGCATCATTTTTACAACACTCTTCTAATCCTACTTGTAACATACCAAAGATAATGAACATGAGATACAATTACTTTTGGGTTGTGGTGGTGTTTGGGTTTTTTAAAACAACAGTAGACTATCATCTCCTTTGTAAAATATCATCTCCATTCAGATGGGACCTGCATAACTTATTTCAGGAACTCATATAATAACCTAATTAACGTTTTGCATTTTTAAAAATTTCACATAAGGGAAGGCACAATACATAGCATCTTTCATGCATAATAGCCATTCTGCAGAAGGATTTGACCAAAAAACTGTGATGGAACATACACAAAAAAAACCCTAAATCTGAATGATATTCTCAAACTTTTACGAAACACTGAAAAGTAATATAGTAGCTCTCTAAAACCTTCATAGAATGCACTTAAGTGGTGAAGAAAACACCAGGACTCTGTGCACAGGGCTAATAAAAATTGTACAGCACTATTTTAAAAGAAAAACTGTTTCAAAAAAATCAAGCATAATTAAACCATAGTGCCATCTGCTAGATATTCAAAAATACAGACTTTTCATAGGAAGAAGCCATGAGTCAGAAAGAATGAGTCACTGTATATACAATTATAGGGCTTCTGGTGGAGTTTAGCCAATTTGTTAAGTCCTGCACTTTCCTGGAGGGCAGGCTCTTGTCTGGACCTCATACAATATACTTTTGAACACTGTTCTATCTACTCCAGCATTTCAGGGAACATCCCATACATCAGTCACACATTTCTAATAATTTGAGAAAGACAGAAAATTGAAACGGAAGAGGAAAAAGTATGAACACATGGAAACCCCATCATCTGGTTAGAAAAGCTGTAATTTTCAAACACCTGCACAACCGCGGATTAAAGGCCTGGCTGTGGGTACCCATTAACACCTTTCCATATAACCATAACCCCGTTTTACCTCTACTTATTTTCCCTGCCAAAATGAATATGCTCACAGCTGAACACTCGCCTAAACAGAATCGAAATAAAGGAGGAAAAGAGAAAACGTAGATGACAGACAAAGCCCTGGGTCTAGAGGGAGGATAAGGGGAACTTGTTATTCGGAAAATGATTAAAAATAAAAAACCTTCGTTATCAGATCAGATCTGAAGTGCTGGACAAAGAGGGGAAGATCAGAACCACGATGTACGCAGAATGCCTGGTACTGAAGTGGACTGCAAAGCCCGTGCTTCCTCTCCTCCTCCAGGTATAAGGGAAAAGCACACTGAACCCCTTGTGCTGTGGGGACTTAGGGGGAAGGGAACAAGAAATAACATTTTGGGATGCAAAGGCTGCTGGCAGCTTTCACGCTTCACGAACACAAACAGGTCTTCCCAGTTACGCTAGTAAAACCTTTTTCCATGCTAACTTGTTTTGGCAAATGGAAGAAAAAAAGTGACTCATAAGATATACATGGCAAATACTTCCGTTAACAGTTTGCTCTTTTTCACCTTTCTTCCTTGACCAAAATTATCTTTGCACACTGTGACTCCGCTGTCAAATAAAACCATGCTTAGCAGGTAGACAGCCGAGATCGATGGGGTAATTAATAATCTCCCACCTCCCCTTCTTTTCTGCTAAGGGAAGCTAGCTCACAGTAACCTATACAAAAATTACATGTATTTGCTACTGGCACCCTGCGCAAAGAATTTAATGGTAAGCAAAGACAAGCTAGCTTCCACCATGTTCAGCTCCCTCTACTGTCAGTGCTGGAGGGAACCATACTAGAGGTACGTGCAGAGGCAAGAGCATCCGCTCAGACACTGGTGAAGAGTTCCTATGTGGTCAATTTTCCTCTTAGCCCACCACACACTAACCATGCACTTAATTCCCTTCACAGACAAGCCCTTATGCACAAATTTGCTTAAAACCAGTTGGCTGCATCCCTTACGAAAGGCACAAGAGTACCCAATAGACAAGTGACCACATTTCTAACATCTTTAATATTCTCCATACTTGCACACAAAAATGGAGAAGTACCATGAGCAGTTTGAGGCAGCAAACACTTTGTCTTCTAGCTTAGTTTCAACCAAAGGTAAGAACCTCATCTGGTTCATTAAATAGCTAGCGAAACACCTGGGAAAAGAAAGGGGATAGGATCTCCTTCAGAAGCAGTGCTGGTTTATGGTAACATCAATATTCTTCTCTAGGAACCATCTAACTTGTTTCTTATCTCAACTCTTAGTATTAGGAAAATGGGATCTCTATAGGTGGGATGTGTTAAGAAGTTTATAGACCATAGAGAAAAATGATGGCCTTGGTACGAACTTGGCATGAGAAATAAATGAAAGGACAAAACCTCTAGTATGAACCAGGCAAGAAGTTGCAGTGAACCTCTGACAAATAACTGTGATAATAAGGAGCCCCATACTCATGCAGCAAGCTTAGCATAGAAAAAATTTGAAGCATTTGACCTCTATAGTGTTTCCCAACATGAAAAAGCAGTAGTTCCTGTTCCAAAGGACAATCTAAAGATCTTATTTTCTAGCTGAGTCACTTGATGAGTATTATCATCCTACCAAGTTGCATGCCCATAAAAAAAAAGCACGCAGGAAGGGGGAAAAAATGTAACCGCTCTGCCTCCCGAGTGAATGAAAAGAGCAATCAAACATGCTGTAATTAAACCGAAGATCAAAACAGAAAGAACAAGTCACCAAGTAGCAGTTTTATATCCTGTTCCTAGAAAGATTTTTGGCAGGCATTAAAAACAAACAAACCACGCTCACATTTAAATGACATTGTTATCCTAGGAAAGTACTTTGAAATCTGGATACTCAGCAGCTAGATCATTTTCATACAAATATTGGAGTACCTTTGTATCCCTTATCTGTGCAAATACCTACTAGAAGACTCTCTGCTTGCCTGGATTATTCAGAGCACATGCCACTCTAATATTCAGCAAAGTTAAGATTTTTATCTTGCCGATAAACCCCTCCCAGCCATCCCCACGCAAGGATCCCAGCCCACCACCTCTTTCACTGCTGCCTCTGGATGAATTGTGACCAACACGGATAGTGCTTTCAACTGGGACCAAAAAGCCCTTTCCACCCCCAGTTCTTCTAGTAAGAAGTTGTGTCACTAGCCTAATAGACCTTGCTACTGACTTCACTGCATTAGTCCCTGCTGCAACCAGGATGTGACCTTAAAATTCAGCTCTAATTTTAGCTATGAGATTATTTTCAAATATTTAGAATTTATCATCTGTCAAAACTGCTATTGAGCACCCTTCCCTCCTCTTTTTTTTTTTATTCTACCCTCTTCCATTGCCCGCAAATCAATCTGATTATGCTTGTGCTCTCTAATGCCCACGCCACCATCAGTCACCTTCTCACTATACCTGAAACTGAGATTAAAAAAGTATGTATTGTTGTCTGTTGAACTCTTGAAGCTGGAGTTAAAGACCATACTGACCTAAACAAAACCCCTGCACAGAAGTTCAGCTGTTTTTCAGCAGCCCTTTAGCAGTTATGAGATGGTTTAATTTTTCACCTAATAAGATGGTTTAATTTTTCACCTAAATGACAAGTCCTCTGTTTCATTCTCTGGCTATTAAGTTCCTAGCAATGTTGGGTTTTTTTAAGCTAATATATTAAGCAACAGCAGAAAGGTTAACAAAAGGAAGACTGATGTTAGAATAGAGCATAAAATTTAGGAAGAAAAGCATGCTGTACTGGGCAATGAAAAAGAAATGGAGGTAGAAAAAGAAGAAAGGAAAATTACTTTGAAAACAATGCAGGAAAAAATAGCACATGATCTATTTTAGAAACTGGAAATAGCCCAGGAAAGGAAAGACAGCAAATAAAAGCCCAGTTTACTGCCTCAAAAAATGTACTGAATAAAAAATGGGCTCCATTCCACAAACTCCGGACACATGAACAGCGAGTGAGAAAAATCAGGCTGTGGCAGCAATGTGCAAACAAGCAGACTGCACTGAAAAACAGGTACTGAAAACATCTGAAATTGTAACAGATTGTAATTGTTCACAGTTAAATCACTGGCAGTGACCACACCGTGCATTTCAACTATCTAAGAGCACTTGACTTGCTGATCCTTAGTGCATGTGTATGCAAGCACTTGACTCTGAAACTGCTGGGACCACAGCCTATAAAAGCAAAGACAGCAGCACAAGTATCTTTCATTCTGGCTAGTAAAAATCAGGAAATAAGATCTTCTAAAACAACTCTGGGATTCTTTTTTTTGTCTGCTGAGGCATCTCAGCCTCCAATATAATTGTCATAATTATCCAGGACTTTTAGACTATGAGCAGAAAAGCCTCATTTCCCTCCTTAGCACTGAACTGAGAGAGTTGGGGTTGTTCAGCCTGGAGAAGAGAAGACTCCAGGGAGACCTTATAACAGCCTTCAGGTACCTAAAGGGGGCCTACAGGAAAGATGGGGAAGGACTCTTTAACAGGGAGTGTAGCAATAGGACAAGGGGTAATAGCTTTAAACTGAAAGAGGATAGATTTAGATTAGACGTAAAGAGGAAATTCTTAACTATGAAGGTGGTAAGGCACTGGCACAGGTTGGCCAGGGAAGCTGTGGCTGCCCCATCCCTGGCAGTGTCCAAGGCCAGGTTGGATGGGGCTTTGAGCAACCTGGTCTAGCGGAAGGTGTCCCTGCCCATGGCAGGGGGGTTGGAACTAGATGATCTTCAAGGTCCCTTCCAACCCAAACCATTCTGTGATTCTATGATTCTTAAATAGAGTAGGTGTGACAAAGGTGAAAGGTAATCATGAAGATTACGCTTTAGTAGTGGATTCTGGAGTGCTTCACAGCTCCTCAGTGCAAGTATACACCCACACAGCTTCCCGATACACTGGGTAAGTCCACTTCGGAAAGATTTTAGTAGCTTTCAGTAGGTTTTTTTTTCCACTGGAAAAAGAGCTGGGCAGGGAAAAGCTACAGCGGATGGCATCAGCATGCCCAGTTCGGGCACTGGAAGCCAGCCTTTGGAACGTGTTGCGGAATACACTTACCCACACCGCATAGATCTAACAAGTAAGGTGCCCCATTTTGCCTGTGTTAGGCACCAAGGTGTCTTACAGAAAGCACAAGCAGAGTTGGGAGCCCTAGTAAAAAAAAGGGGGGTTGATCAGATGGGATTCTTCAGCTCTACAATAGGAAATGCTGAAGTGGCACAGTCAGAAACACAACTCCTCTCTGGAAAGATCAGTAGCAAAACGAAGATTTACATCCAGATCTCAGTCTGGACTGAGGCATCTGCTGGCCGTTACAGTAATGGAAGTTCACACTTACCGGAAAGGATGTAAGCAAAAGAAGTTGAGATGGCAATGTTTACCTTTTGATCTAACACTAAGTAGTTACACAGCCATTCAAGAAATGGTAAAATTTAATTCGTTCACTCTCAGAAGGTTCAAAATTATAACTCCCACTCCTAGGAATGCAGCCCAGCCACAAGGCAGGCAGTGAGAAATGCAAGATTCAAGGGCCCAAACAGAGGGGAAGAAACGCGTGAGTCTAATTCCTGTGAAAAAGGAGCCTGGGCTTTAGTCCCTACTCCTAGCTCCCCAAATTTTTTAGGTATTTTGCCATTAAAAACTAGGAAAGGGCAGCAGCATAGCAGTAGGATTCATCTAAACAAATGTAGATATTTACATCTGAGCCAGTTCCATATAATCCATTTATAGCCCATGGAGAGAATAACACTTTCAGGAATACTCAGCTCATCCTAAAGTAAACATCTAAGCTCTGCTAAATACATTTGGTGAGACTCATTCTGTTGTAGAGTGTCTGGCAAGTTTTTCCAGCGAAAATTAATGTATGTAAGGTCTTGGGGGAAACTCTTGGGGATACAGGAGTGTTACCAGGTACGGGGGAGTACATCTCATTCTTAAACCATTCCCTAAGCTCTTACGCTCCCCATTAAGACACAGGATTGCCATTGCAGAACTGACCTTAGCTCATAAGGTTTATCCATGCACAGACATTCCTTGCAGACAAAATCAATTCCTTAAGCGTGTGAAAGAGCATATATCCCGTTATATTAAACTAAATTAAAGTATCCTCAGTGCAGTGAAATAAGTGAAAATCAAGATTAAACATACGAACATAGTTGCATACATCAGTAGTTAAGAATGCTTCAGCTTCATTTAGCTTTATTCATGTAACAAATGTAACAAGCTTCTTTTAATGTGTTCTGTTAGAGGATAAGTTGAATGCAAGTCCTTTTTTAGTTCATTATATGAAAACAAAGACAAATTTAAATGCTTTTTAATTCCTTACTTTGTTTAGTTACTAGAAACACCACTCTGGTGTGAATTTTGCTAAATGTCTCAGGTACTGTCCGAGAGTTTTCTTCAGCATTAATGGAAGAAGGATGTTGATTACAGTATAAAATCACTTTCTCCCACATCTCTCACTTGAATAAAAAGGCAATATTAAAAAATTCAGAGCAGACTGAATAAAAATCACTTTTCTAAAATAAGTTTTGTTACCAAGGTTAGAGGTTATAGTTCCTCAGTCTTCAGTGGGGAAAAAAAAACAAAATAGAAAGATTTATCCTTTTTCATATATCAGATGAGATCTACTACAAAGATATTTCTGCCCTTTTTTTGGGTTCAACTTTAAAAATAGCGTGTTTTTTCTCTAATCACTAGACATCCAACCTGCACTTCAAATAAGTCTTATTTATACTCTGGGATTCACCATTTCATCTTTCATTTACCAACAACTTTACTAAATGGTATCAACAGGTGAATGTTTCTTGGCAGTTTCTCTGTAACTGTCAAATATTACAGACACCTTTTCTGGAAAACCTAGTTTGGCAAACTTAGGTCTCCCAATTAAAAAAAAATATTGCAGTTTACTGGACCTTAAGGAAGTACAAGAACGTAACCATGCTACAAAGACATACATTTTATATTTTGCAAAACATTCAGCAGTGACTAATTTCTGTAGAAAAAGTACTACTCAGTAAGCATTCGGCATTTTACAAACAGCAGCATTATGCGAGCACGAGTTTTCTTTAAGGATCAACATAAGCAAACTTTGAAGGTGAAGCCAACACGAGTCATTCTGCAATGCAGAACAAACTTCCCTGTCAGTTGGAAGTAAGTAACTGCACTTTTGTTCTGCTCTACAGTAACATCAGTTCATTAATTTATCAGCAGTGCACAGGAAAATTTAAAATATTTTACAGAAATACCAGAGATCCAGAAAAAGATGCACCACATTTCAGAGACTTCGGCAAAACAGTCATGAGAGCAATGTTTCCAGCAGCTGATGAAGAATCCTGTGAAAGGTGGCAGTCACACAGCTGGATGAAAGTAATTCTACGGCTGAATTCATGATCACAAGCCTAAAATTTTACAAGTTTAATCCAATTAGCACAGAATTTGAGTCTTCTTTTAAACGGTTTCACAACTAGTAGCAACTTTTTCTCCATTATTTTTAAAGAAACCAAGGAAGCAAGTGAGAATAGAAATTTAAGAAGCACAACCATCCAAGACAATTGCCTGACAAAGTCCTAGTAATAAATAAAAACACAGTGTGGTTATTGACCAACCTTCTTAAGCTTAGGTCTAAAATAAAGACTTATTTAGACTTAAAGAAAAAGGAAACCGCTTATGTCCTCTTGCAAGCTGACATTTGAATCTCATACAAAGTGAGGATTCACAGAAGTTTCATTCCTTGAAACACACAACTCTTAAGTATAAACTTCTATGAGCAAACTCATGTTTTGACCTGCTAACATTATTAAATTATCTACCCCCGTTAACATAATTCTTTTAATTGCAAGAAACGGTTATAACTTTGGGGCTGTTGCAGCTTCACAGGGGTAGCCAAGACTGTTAGCTTTGGGGTCGACATCATCTCCTGTATGTCTAGGCAGACTCAAAGACACAGACCAGTTTGCCAGACTGCCAGCGCCGTTACCTCTCTGTAACTCAGGCTCGGTTGCCGCCAGCCACCTTTTACACAACTTTTTAATCTGAGCTAGAAAGAAAGATGAGTGTAACAGCCTGAAGGGACGATGAGTTTCTAGCAACCATTTGCATATTACCATCACTTAAAACTCAAATTTGAGATACAAACCCTCCAACCTAAACAACCATGTGTAGATGCTATCAGGATAGGGGAAGAGCCTGGCAGCTCGAGATGCAGGCAGAAGGGAAAGTGCCGCCTGAATCTTCCCACCCAACCGGCTTCCCAAAAATGCAACAGTATCTGAAAAACATAAAACTTGTGACATCAGGAGATCCTTCCCCTCCTGTAGGGCACAAAACAGGTAGAAAGAAGGGAGAACAAACCTTGGCAGTAGAAACTGTGTGTTTGTGCGTAGCATTTGGAAGAGAAAACGACGAGTCACAGTGCATATAATCGAGCACTCGGTTTGACAGTGACCACCATCTGCTGTTTCAGAACACGGGTAATGAAAACTCACAGCACACATATGAAATTACCTGCCCCTAGGTTATCTTTAAATCCTCTTTTTAGTTAGAGCCTGGCTTACCTTAGAAGCAAGAAACTTCATGCTCTTACTTTTAGTTTTAAATATTTTCACTACAACTCAAATATTCATTAGTGCCTAAATCTTTTTGAGCTCTGGCTTCAGTAATAATTTGCAGCAATCACTTGTAATTACAGAACATGTGAAAGGCATTTAAATCTGAATTACTTTTAAATTTCATTCAATACACCATTTTTCTGGTTTTACAATATAAAAGGAATGCAAACCTCTAGGAGCCTTGCTTTGTATACTTTTAAAAATCTCCTCTGAAGTTAATAGTACCCTTTTTCCAGAAACTTTCATACAGTCCTCCTTAGTCTCTGATCTGTCTCCATTATCTTTCAAGATGGAGCTGCCACAGCTGAGCACTAAAATCAAGATGAAGGCAAACAAGCAACCGATAAAATCAGAGGTAGATACACATATCCAAAATAAAATATCCCCCAAGTTTTACATATGATTCTCAGCCCATTGTTCATGCTATCTGGTATTTTGTTAATTTTTAAACTCCAGCTCCATGTTAAAAGGGGTGATTTCCTCTGACCTATCGCAATACTACCTAGAATATTTTGTTGAGCTAACAGCTCATTTTAAATATTCTCGGATGTATTTGTCATGAACGTTTTCCCTTCTAATGCATACTTGCAACTCTGTTTCATTTGCAGTTTTGTTGCACCTTCAGAATACTATTTTATCCACAGCAGTATTTCCCCTTAGGCCAGGTTAACTATCTTTCACCTTGATCTTTTTTAAAACAACTCATCTCCTTCCTGCTTTCTGGGCAAATAAGATTAATTGCCCATGCCATTAAAAAAAATAAATTCAGAATTCTACTTTATTTATACCACAGTGACAAAAAAAAAACAAAACCAAAAACCTCTTTTTCTAACCACGTTCCTGTTGGTTCATCAGTTTAAGGTTTATGATGATGCTTTCCCTCTCAACCAATGACAATTTTGGATGCTGACTCACGGTCCAGTGGTTGACTTAGCTGGAATGGTTGAGTGATCCATTCCTCAATGTTCTCCAACCCTCTGCCAGGGAGGGTTATCAGAGATAAACAGAAAGCAAATCCACTCCTCAGCTAGTCCTAACTTAAAACCGACAGCATGAACACAGACCACTGGCAACATCAGTTTGCATTAACACATTGGGCTATAGACTGCAATAGCTCACCTGATTCCTCCTGCCACAAAGAATAATGTCAAAGAAAGGGCTGGGCATGAGAGTTACTATTTTGGTCATATCAGGTAAGGTTGCTGTGGAACACAAGTCAACCACTTTAATCAGTGACCTCCTTCAAAGACTCTGCATCTATATGTAAGTATCTGTCAAGCATGATCCATCTATCTATGCTTCAAAAGAACTATCCATGCTTTCAAAAGAAAACAGCGGAATATTTTTCTTTGGGGAATAACCAATACAACTATCAGAACTATGAAATTCCAATTTCATAAGGTTTATCAAAACCAGATGTAAAAGCTCCTTGCTTTTGATTCCCTAAATCTTTGTTAGACTCCTTAAAATGTGCTAGACACTGTTTTCCACTACTGTACTCTAATATGAGTTTGTATATTTTTACCAGCTGTATTTTTAAACTTTTTCAGAAAGCCAAATGAGTACCTAATCCTGGCACTCAGCATGTTTTCATATTATTAGCGTGTTCCAGTACATCATTTCCTAACATGTCAGTTTTATCGTATTTCATCTTTATTACCAGAAAGGCAGCATAACTAGACTAAAGATATCACAAATTAGCCTAATAATGACACCTTATGCAAAGAAGTTAAGTTCTCAGCAATATACTTATTTTAATCATTGTATTGTAGCTGATGATTTTAGACACCCATGTTTCCTAGATTTTTTTCTTTTTATGCAAGACACTTCTCTGTCCACACGCTCTCCAAATCCACCTTGGCTTTTTTAGCTTCCTTCTTTCTACTGTCAGCTATGAGTACGTTCTCCTCCTAGACTTCACCAGGGTTAGATTTCCACCTTTCAAACAATTTCTACTTGGCATAAAAACTGGGACATTTAGCCCTTACGCTTATCTTCACCATCCTACTCCCGTTTGTCAGACGAACACACATTCAGAAACCTCTACTAGCTTTGCAAGCATGCTCCACCTATGACATAGCATTTTTATTCCTTGACTTACGACTAGTCCTTCTGGTCTCCCTTCTTATAAACGTTAGGTCTTCCAAACGCTCCGTTGTTATCTTATCAATTTTTCTTACCTGCTGTTAACCTTTCTTAACCTTCATACAGATTGCTGAAGTGTTATTTAGGCAGTCAGCTAGCACTGTCTGTTACAGAATTTGTCTAAGCTTAAATATACATTTCAAGGGATAGTTTTGCCACTTACTGGAAGTATCTTTTGCAAAGCAGGGCATTCACATGGCCACTTTAGGTCAGCTTAAGCTAGTTCCCTTTCAACTACCACCTCCAAGCAATACTGGCTTTTTTTTTTTTTTGAGCATTTTTTTGTTGTTGTCACATCCTGCCATGCAGCTCTCCACCTTGGATGCTTTCTTGCAACATACTGTTGATAACTACAAGAACACCATACCACAGGTTCTGGGATCAAACTAAAATTTCCACACTTCTATCATCTACTAATTAATATGGCTTTTGTGAACTATCGCAGTTTGTTCTCAGGAGGAAACCATTATAATCCTGGTAGTCATTAATACTGAAAGGCAGTGAACGTGCCCTTGCACTTGTGCTACTAGAGAGCTGAAGATGAGTTGGAAAATAGCCAAGGCAGTACCTGAGGGACACTGAGTGGAGTAGGAAATCAAATGATTACTTGCACACAAACTTTAACAACCAACTTCACTCAGCACACTACTGGGTTCAGGACTTTGCCAACCAGAACTGACTGTTAGGACAGAAAAATGGTACAGCCTAAGACAACCAAAAGCAGAGCTTCATGCTGATAAACACCATTTTCTTGGAAAAGGGGATTTGCAAGGCTGGGACTGGTGAGGTATGACTTGCTTGTTATATATTCTTCAAATATCAATCACGCCTGTGAGTTCAAGGGTAAGCAGCGCTTTTCTCCAAGGTACTACAAGATCTAAATGATCATAATGGAAAGAAATCAAATATTAAAGCACAGCTGCTGAAACACAGGAATCTTTAGAAATAGACCCTTCCCTCACTTTGAGAAATTGTTTGTTTTCCCCAGACCATTACAAACATCAACAGGGTCACAATTTCTACTGTAGTTCTGAGAAATTCTCTGCTGCTCAAGCTTTAAGAGCTTTGTTTGGCTCTTGGGGAAGAGAAATAACAGTATCAGGCTGACAGCAAACTGCATATACAAGAGACTGACAAATGCTAGAGGCTACTAAGAAATACTTGTTAATGCTAAAATGTTTGTCGAGGTTTGTAGACCAACTGAAGCAAAGGAGAGTTCATTGATTTGGGGAGAGGAGAAAGGGTAATGAAATAGGATGGACAGATCATCTTAGTGTTACAAACAGCCACAGACCTTGCTACTCCACAACTGCAACAAACTATGCTTACTGCAAGGCTGGAGGAAACAAAAAAAAATATACACACCTTTTGTAAATGTTTTATTATTTCTCAATGATTTTAACATTTGGAACCAACCAGACAATTTTATTGAAGCCCACAGCCAAAGCCATTGATGCATTATTCTGCCCCAGCACTGGTGCCAAAGCAGGGAACGAGGGGAGAGCCTGCAGCAGAAGGGGAGCGTGCTCCACACTGCTGCAGCCTGGGCAGGCAGCCTGGCAGCTTCCCTGCCATGGGATGGGCCATCTCTGCAGTGCACCGTGCAGTCCCGGTGCAGACTGTCTGCATCAGGAGATACTCCTGGAATGCAACTTCAGCGCTCTCGCCAGCCATACAGCTGCATTTCCTCCCAGAGGAGCACAACACAGGTCGCCCTATGAGGACACCAGAGGACACTTGTCCCAGCTATGGTAGATAAACATGAAGTCCTGAGTATCTCCATCAACTCCAACTGCCATTAACCTAGAGGAACGCAGCTGTACTGCTAAGAAACATTATACAGCCCAGAGAGAGATCTTGATGTTAAAATGGATACTTTCAAAGAACTGCAAGACAACTGGCTTTGAGGCAGCAGTGAGTACATAGCCACAATATTACAATATTCTTCAGCAGCATATTTATTCATAATTTTCCCATCATCTGCCCCTTCCTGCCAGTTCAGTCCTTCGGTAGCTCCTGTCCTGTCCTTCATCCCACACGAAGGAAGTCTTTCTGCCATTGTCTTCTTCCTCTAGTAGGATAATATTACCAAGTCACTAAGTAGGTTCTCCCCCCCCTCAAATCTACCAGGTTTCTGCCTGAGGGATGCAGTCTATCAGCTACTGAAGAGCACAGAAACACCACAAATAGTTATTCTGTTTTACTCTTCATATCAACAATACTATGAGTTTTCCAGAAGTTCCCATGAGCTTCTCAGTTTAATACAGGCCATAAACAAGCTAATCTAAATGTCAGCTTTGGGATGGGCTCAGAAGTGTGTGTACCAGGAACCGACCTGCACACCAATAGCTGTGGGCTATGTGGGCACCAATAACTGCACACATCTATCCACTAACTGTTCTTACATGAGACAACACTAGCTTGAAATAATCCCAAACAGGAGAAAAAAAGCTGCATCCACAGTTGGTGTAGGAAGCCCCTGAGCTACAAACATGGATGCAGGGAGACTATTCTGAGAAACCCTTACAGCTTCTGCAGACCTCTGAAGTTGGCCAGGGCCAAGGACAAGATACAGTGCTGATAGATTGCTGGACAAAACATAACTTCCAGCTTACATGTGATGGTGTCATACACAAATCACTTTGATGTTTGTAAAGTTCTCTGATACAAATATACCACAATACAGCTTCTTTCAGTAAACATCATCTCACACTGGCCAGAAAATTTTCCACCAGCAATCACAGATCTTACAGACTTGTCCTGAAATAAGCCTTAAGACCATGACTTGAAAGTATTGTCAAAAGTTTTTCCTCCTATTCTGTACATCCAAAGTGTGCTGGAATTCAACAAAGCCACCTACCAAAAGCGTACCACCCTTCCTTGATGGAGGCACATGGTCCAAGAGAACCTCAATAATCCCTAGGAGGGCTGAACTTTGGCAGGGGGCCTTGGATGTCCTGCCACAGCTCATTTGTGCCTGGAGAGCAGCATCCCGAATTCTTTTTTCCCATTCCACGTGGCATTCTGTCATCTCTTTCAGATGGGCAGTGTTACTGGAAAGAGACCAAATGGCTTGTCTCCCCAGAAGTCCAGTGTTTTCCTGTCTTCTACGTAGAATCAGAAGATGATGTGGAGTCTAGTTAAAATTGGCATTGCCAGCCTAAATACGAGAGCACGCTCAGGTGAGCTGACATGCCAGCTCAATACACATAAAGATACAGAATCTCACCATGGAAAAAATAACAAAATAGGAATAGTTAAAACAAAGATATGCATCCATACTCTATTATGAGATAATTAATTCCAAGGTAAACTTAATTCATTTCTTAAATGAACAACTGGAAAGCACATGTGGATAAGGCATGCTGACCTTAAAGCCATATTAATCTAAAGTGACTGAAGTGTAGACAAGAGGAGTTTATTCTGCATTAGAGACTTATTTGCCATGAAGTTGGTACAAGAATGATTACCCCTGCTACTTACTTTCTCAGAATTTAACCCTGTTATGCTGTTTGAGAATTTCAGCTCCAAGTCACTGGAGTCTACATTCAACAAATCAGTTAATTTGATGGTTAGAAACATTAGAGGTGTAGAACTTCCATCATACTCAAAAATGAAACAAGCACAGAAGTAATACACCACATTCTAAAGTTTACTAGATACACTTTTATTCTCCAACAGTTTATTGCTAAGTTAAAAATACTGCATTTTACTAACAGATGGTGGATTAATGGCTTTGACATAAATGTTTTGGTTCAGTCCCTACGTGCAGCAAGAAAGCAATGATCTACTTCTATTCCACATATACACAATAAGTTCAGCCTGCATTCAGGTGATAACTACTTGACTGATTCAGAACAGCAGTTAAATTTCTTACTCATAAAGGAAAGGGTGTGAAAGATACGAACACTCAGACCTGCAGAGCAGATGAAAAGCATTACCTCTGACTAGCTGATACAGCTTTATGGCAGAAGCAAGCTTGTAATATCGATATAGCCACACACTTAATATGTTTAATGAAGGAGATTCAGCAATAGTGTGTGAATAAACTCCACCCATCCAGCATTACAGACACTACCAACAGTAGACATCAGAACTTGTTTGTTTACATAAGAGGACACCACATGAATGAATCTTTCTGCATTGAAATGAGTTAATAAATCTCAAGTACAGTATCAACTATTAAATTTTAAGTGAAATAATGTTTGACAGTACTTCCATATCAGATTTATCGCCTACTTTTAATACTGACCAGTCTACTGTGGATATTACATGTTACTGCAACATATCATGACTTTACCTAAGAGTCACGTCAAAACCCATAACTTCTGATCAATAGTACACAAACATGCTTAATATCAAACATTAAATACAAGAAAAATCAATCACATTAACAGAACACTGTTTCACTACCATCTTCATTAGGAACACACCTAATCTTGAGCTTAGAAGTCTGTCAAACTCCTTATCATTACATATGGTTGGCTTTTGCTTGCTATATTAAACAGCTACAAAACTTCAGTTATGTTTCTCCCATACAGATATTCAGCAGCAGTTTAAGTCAACATTAATAGTTAATTTCTTCAGAGAATGGTAAGAGCCCTTAAACTTAATGCTGTAAAGCTTTCCAGAGGCATTGCAATGACAATAAAAAAACCTGACATAACCCACTGAAACAAATGACTTCAGCATCCAAATTCATTTGAAAAGGGAAAAGATGTTAGGTGCCTAGAAGATACAGAAAAAATACAGCAGCTTGTAAAATATAACTTACTGCTTTGAAGCATGGTAGCTCCAAAGACTTTTTTTTCCAGTTCTACAAGGTAGTATCGGGTATTAAAAGAAAGAGAAGAAAGAAATTAAAATAGAGATTAGAAAATAGAAGAAAGTTAAAGAAACTATAAATGGCTTGCACAGATTTTCACAAGCTACCCGTCATTAACCTCAGTTCTCATTATAAGAACAGAAAAGGGGAAGGGGAGAAAAGATTTACAAAAACGGACCTACTACCAGGCATGTGCATCTCATCACATCTTTCTTTACACCACTTAAACCCAAGCCAACATGTGAAGAGTGTTTTTACTATCAAACTCCAAACAAACACAGCACATTCATGCTGCAATTAAGCAACAAACTTCTAGGCTAGGTCAGTCTGTCAGGGTGATTGTCAAGAGTCAAAGGAGATAAAGAAGTTTGAGCTGTGGTGAGGATACAGAAGAGTGCCTCAAGACTAGAAATCCACACACCAAAACACACTTGCTGTTTTCAAGACCGCCTTTAGCATGATCATTACCAGCAAGATCCCGATCCAAGTTCACTATTTTGCTGAAAGAATATGAAAAGCATGCATACTCGTTACCATTTCAATCAAGAACAAATCAAACCCCATACTGCTAAGAAAAGCCTGCAAAAATTGATGAGCTATCACAGCCTAAAACACTTCGGAAGATGCCATTCACCTCCGGGAGAGGTTCCCCCATTCACACACTAGGGAACCTGGCAAACCAGCAAGCATTTTGCGTAGTCATGTGTAAAATTAGATCTCTGTTGTGCAAGCTAACATTCTACTAATATTTTCATTCACAAGAGACCAAGTGCTTAATTAACATTTATACCGATTCTCAAGCTATTTACTGACACAAAGGAGGTGGTGATTTGATATCATGGTTCCTTAAACACAGCCCTAAATACAGATATAGTTCTCACTCCCCTCTAGCACATATATCTACTATTTAAATTTGCAACTGTTCTTCTGTTGCAAGTAAAACTCTTAGTAAAAAAAGAGAGTATACGTTTGTTAGAACAAGGAGAACAAGCATTGGCTTCCTGTGATGATTTGTTCCAGTTTGCACAGTTTTGCCTCTGGAAGCTAGCAGAGGCAAGAGAGATACAGTACTGCGGCACACTGTAGAATGATCTGTACCATTACCTTAGTTTTGCATCTAAAAGTACAGTAATATGGGGGTAACATCATCTCCCAGCCCTCAGAAGTTCCGATTAAAATCATACATTGGGTTGCTTTTTAATAAATTCTACAAGAAACAATCTACTTTTTGAGGCATATCAACTAGCAAATTTTGTGAGTTAACACTGTCACCATCTTGACAGACACTCGACTTTACTCTTTCTAAAGAAGTTTAGGATTGTCATAATTGCGACCCAAGTCACAACATTTTATGTAAAGCAAGGATAACCATTCTCAAAGGGAAGATAATTATTCTTCATAAAATAAAATCTTCAGCAGATAACCACAGGTCTCATTACTTTGTTTGAACAGTTGCAACTTTCAAATGAACCATCAGCAGGAAAAGTTAAGCTATTTTATTGTACAACCTAAGAAGCAGACTATTTCCACAGCTACCAGTTTATGCCACCATTCAATAGCAATGGGCAAAATCAACACCACACATTCTTATTTTCCTATTCAAGCATGATTTACATTACCCACCAGATCCCAAAGAACATTTTAGATTGGTTTGTGCATTTTAAGACAAGACCATACCTGTGTACACGCAGTTAAAACATCTAACCCGCTACTAGTATAAGTTAATTTGATATCTTAACTAGTCAGACTACTATGGAAAACTATTCATACTTGAGCACTGCTGTCATTACTATTTGTCTTGAAATTCTCAGGTAGGAGAGGTAATAGGGCTCAAAAGTTCAAGCGCTGTCTGAGCATTAAAAAAAATCTAAAATCCCTCTAAGAAATATTTGATAGCTTCCTAGCTGTCAACATTTGCTCAGCATCACACAGCATCCCTTCCTGTAAGGGAAGGTTATACATTGTTTCCTTAATACTGAACAAGCTCTTTGTTCTAATTATTAACAGGCTAGAAAATGACTGTTCTACAACTACTGAACAACATTCAAACTTCAGCTCCCAGTTCTCCTTCAGGGTCCTAATATAAAGAAAATAACTTCCATGGCATCTTCCAAGAGTAACTCTTCACACAAGACAATATAGGCAACGTTTTTAAAAATAAAATAACCACTCCAAAAAACACTTCAGAAACTGCTGAGCATCAAAACAGTGTTAAAGGTAATCAACAAAACCCCCAAACTACCGATTCCCTTCCTTGATTGCAAAATTAATATGGAGTTCCAACGAGACGTTACCTGGCAGTTGAGATTTAAAACTTGGTCCAGATTCTAAGAAGTTCAGAAAAAAAACACTCTGAGGTTTTGTATCTATTTGCTTAGATTTTATTATGTATTACTGTGAATGCAAATCCACTATCAAGCAATGCTGGTGTCAAAAGTGAAACTAACTGTATATAACTGAAATCAAAATCCCTTTTGCTATCCAAGGAAATAACACAGTTGGTAAATAACGGATGTGCAGAAAAAAAAAGGACCACTTCAGTTTTCAATCCATGTTTAGCAGCTTTGACTTGTACCCTTAAAAGCGCCACTTTGGGGACTGACTGAAGTAAAAATCACATAGAGAAATCTAGTCACTGCAACCGTTTATCCAAAAGCATAAAATAGATCAGCTAACAGTTACCGGCACCAGAAACCAAGCCCAGCGAGTTGGTTGTATCAAAGGAAAAGAAAACCCCCATCACACAAGTTATCACACAAAGCGTCAAGAATCACCCAAGTTTGTTTTTCACACCTCCACACTCTCTTAGAAATGAGAAAACGCAAGCAAATATATCATCTACACCAGACACAAGCAAAAAACCCCCAAGTAATTTAGAGATTACATTTTCAGGAGCTAAAACTGCTCCCATCTGGGGGGACTGTTCTAAAGCAGTGAGAATAACCTGTCCCCTGCCAAACAGGAAGGGCAATACAGAAAAAAAAAGTTCAAAAATTTGGCATGTATCAAATCAACCCATAACACAAACTCCATAATGCAAGTCATTTGAAAGCTTTTCTAAAAAGGGCTATGCAATAATCATTGTCCTATTGACAAACAGCCCCCGCCCCCCATTATGCAATTAAAGTAATCGGGATTTTTTTTTTAATCAAATGCATATATTGAAAACACAGGTCACTCTCTCATCCTTTTATTTTAATTTATTCTGCAGTTCACACAAGAAAATTACTCTTACACACCCACTTAAGTTGTATCGCACAGTAAAAGCATTACTTTTCTTTACAGGCATCACTTTAAAAGGAGTATTTTCATTAAAAATGTCAAGCTTTTAAGTATGCTGGTAGTTTTTATGAATAAGTCTTGCAAAAGTTTAACAAAACAATGCTTTTTCTAACGAGTCCTTTATATAACATAAAAGGCACAGGAGTGCTGAGGAACTAAATATAAATACCTATTTTCATTAAAGTTACCCCTGTTTTTAGAAGTCAGCAGATCTCACCTGACTTTTTCATATTGGTTAGGCACCAGTCAACATGAGGAGACAATACACTCATCTTATTTCATTATATTTCAGCAGTGACTGTTGTGAACTCACAGATAGGATGTCCGCACTTTGCAAAAAGCAACTTCCTTTACATGAGGAAGTACCTACACGCCGATTTAATCAACCACACACACATACAGGGTGGGTTTGCTGGGGAAGGAGGTGAGAGCGAGTGTCTTTTGGGGGAAAAAGCAGGGGCTGTTGGACCGAAAGCAGCCCTGAGCTGAGCTTCTCCAGCAGCAGGAAGTTTCTATGGGGCCTTGCCGAGCATGCGCCGTGAGCTCCACGGTCTCCCTATGTGGCAAGAGTGCAGAGGCAACAACCAAACCAATAACAGAGACAAGAGACCAAGAGCAACAAGCACCTTCCCCTCTATATTCCTACCACCGCCCCCACACAGCCCTCCCCAGGCTGCTCTCTTGGCCTGGGCCCTCCCACATCCATTGCACGGAGCAGGAATTAGAGGGTCTGGCAACCAAATCTGTTACTGGAGAGAGAGGAGTAGCTTGAAAGAAAACAGTGGAGTGCATAACCCATCCCTCCACCTCGCACAGCTCAGGTGGCGGGGTGGGGGGGAGAGAAGAAGCAAGCAGCGAGCTTATCCCCCCCCCCCCAACAAGAGGGGATGAGAGGGAGGAGAAGGGAGGGATGGAGGTGGCACACAATGGCTGTCTGTGTGTGTGGGGAGGAGATGGCCTACAACGGCAGCCGTGGGGAGGGCTCAGGCTTCTCTGTGCCCCCCCACTCCTCCCCCCACATACAGAGAGAGGAAAGGAGAGGGGGTGAAAGAGGATCAGGACATCGCCTTGTGTGTGCGCGTCCCTTTCTTGTTTCAGGGGAGATGTAAAAAACGGACACATACATGGCGAAAGGGGGGTGGTGGGGGGTGGGCAGCGAAGCGACCCCCAAGCTGGGGGGAGGGGAGGAGATGGAAGAGACCCGCTGCCAGCGCCAAGCTGAACAAAAATAGTTATTTCAGCTTTATCCTCCTTTCTGCAAGGGTCCCACCCGCACAGAGCTCGGGAACGAACCCAGAGAAACGGGGCGGGGGGGGGGGGAGAGAGGCCCCCCACCTCCTCCCCGTGCTCCGCTGTGGGGGGGAGCTGCCTCCCCCACCAACACACACACACAAGCAGCTGCTCCCCCCTAAAAAAAGAAGAGCCGTGCTGAGGGGGGAGAGGGCTCTTGTCCCCCCCGGGAATCCCGGGCCCCTCCTCTCCCTCAACGCGCTCCTCCCTCGGGGCCGGGAAGAGGCGGGGGGGGGGAATAACCCCGGCCCCCCCACCCCGTCTCTCCACACTGTGGTCGTCGTCCTCCCCCCGACCTCAGCCGGCCGTACGGTGAGAGGAAGGAGGGGGGGGTGCCGTGAGGGGAGGGGGGGCAGGTATCCGGGCCGCTCACCCTGGTCTCCGGGCTCCTGAGGCGGCTGCAGGACGCGCTCCAGTTCG
>NW_010972972.1:4049088-4068769 GCF_000737465.1 Haliaeetus leucocephalus | reverse complement strand
AGGCGGAGGGGCGGTTGGGCGGGGCGGGGCTATTTATAAAGGGGAGGTTGGGGGGGGATAGGCCGCCGGCCTGGCCAATCGGAATGGGCGAGGGGGTGGGACCGGCAGGTAGCGCTGGCCAATGAGAGGGCAGGGTATGTTTCCTCCCCCCTCCCTAGTGTCGCGGGACAGGTGGAGGTTGCGCCCGGCGGGGCAGGGGGTCGCGCGCGGGTGTGGCGGTGAGAGCGGGCGCGTAACGGTTGTAACGGATCACCTCAGTGTGAGGGGGGCGGCGGGAAGGGAAGGGAAGGGAGGGCGGCTCGGCTCGGTTCCCGGTCCCGCGGACGAGGAGGCGCTCCGTGGAGCGGGTCGCTTCCCGCCCGGCGGGGGAGAGAGTGGCGTGAGGCGGCGGGGCCTTGGGCCGCCTCGCAGGGCCTTTTTTGGGGGGGGGGGTTGTACAAGAGCTGTGCCGCTCGCCCTCTGCATCCAGGCGCCTGCCTCCTCACGTTTGTACCCCCTGCCCCTGCTTCTTTCGGTTCTCTGGACTTTCCCCCCTCCCCGCCTTGTTCTTCCTCTTCTCCTCTTACCAGCACCCCACCCTCCGTGACTCCCCCAATAACTCGCCTTCATCAGGCTCCCCAGCAAAATTAGATTACCGAGTTCCCCAAAAATGTTTTCCTAGTTCTTAAGCTTGACATCTGCCCCCTCCCTACCCAGTTCATTTAGACTTAGCCCGTCCTTTCTACTTGCCTTTCTGCCATCAGTTTTTAAATCCTGACCTCTTTCCCAGCTGCTCTATCACTTCTGAAATGGCACTGGCTGCAGGGAAGTCGCCCACCTTCACCTGCTGACCCTGTTCCCAGGCAGCGCTGGAGAACTACGTTGTCTTTTGACACCTTGCAGGAGTTGTTCTACCCAAAACTTGATATATACTGATTTGCTCTTTCACCTTTATCCTCTTCAATCTTGGGTTGTGCCTTGGACTTTATGAAACATTCTTTCCTTCTGCAGTCTCTCCATAAAATATTCTCTGGTGCACTGCTCTCGTTCACCTCTTTTATTCTATTTGTTGCTGGTGGGTGCTACTCTGAAACAACATTTACCTTCACAGAAGGCAGGTGTGCTGGCGATTTTAAAATCCACCTGCTTGCCCGACTGCACTTCAGTCTCAAGTTTCTTCCGTTTCATTCTCAGATGTTTTTTGTCTTCTGCCATCCTTAGCCACTGGTTCCTTTCTTTCTTTCAGTATAGTCTCCTTGCATTAACTTGTATTTTGCCTCCTTCTAAGCTCTTCTGCTTCCTTTACTTCCTATGTTTTTAAACTCTTACAACTTTGCTTATAGATTCCTGAACCATTTCTCCTCCATGTCTCTTTGCATTTGGACTACTGCAATTTACAGAAATTGCTATTTTAGGTTATACATGTGAGTCTTATAGTTCATGATCTCTTTTGGTCTTAAGTGGTACTGTGTATTTTGGTGCTGTACATTTGTCACAGTGAATAATTAAAAAAACAACTAATTTGCTGGGAATATTTTCCTACTCCTTGCTGATTTGTGATTGGACCATGCCCTGCGTCAAGAATGTACAAAGTTCCTGTTAAAAAGTTCATTCTTACTCCAATTTAAGGTACTCTTATTAGTTAAATGACCTGACCTTACTGATATTCTCTGGCAGTATTATGGGAAATCATTTTAGATGAAAAATTTTTATTTATGGCTTTCAAGTTTTATTTCTTCGTTTCTGTTATTTACATATTTTTGTGCTGTTTGGAAAAGATAGTATGGAACCCTTGCTTGCCCATTTGCAGTTTGTGCCTGTTTGATCGCACAGTCCCAGCCTTGTAATACCATTTAGATTGGAGAGTCTGATATTCCTAATCATTTTATTGTTCGTTCACCTCTGTCTACCCTCCAGGTCTAATTCTGCCATTTCCTCTCAAAACTAGCACAGGCAAAAGTTATTTTCATTCTTCAGAACCAGGTTCTGGGTGGTTTTTTCAGCCTTTACACTTTTGTTGATGGGTGATTCATTCTGTTGGGACTATTGTGGGTTATTTCTTTTGCTATAATCTCCCTTCAAGCAGTTTTTTGGAAAAACAGTCTTACACACCTTCGTTTGAATCCATTGCGTTGCGGATGTGTAGTGAGAGAATCTAGAATATATGAATCCAAGCAAGTTTCGCTCCCCCATAGCTGCTTGCCTGGCTTCCTGTTTGGCAGGGCACATGTGCCACTAACTTCACAAAGGAACAAGAAAGAAAAGAATCGCCCCGCTATTCTGTGGAAGAAGCACCTCTGGCAGACTCAGTCCTGTGCTGAGTCCAAAGTAATGCAGTTTCTACTTCATGTGATGTTTGAAGCAGGATGCTGAGGTCTGCTCCTGGCAATCCGAGAAGAGCATCTCCTGTCTAGCTGAACTGTGGTTTGCTGTAGCACGTGCAAGACAGGAAGGGAGGCTTCCAGGAGGACTGGCAGCCTGGTAATCCAAAGATTTCTCTTTTGCGAGGGCTCTCTCTTTAATCTGTGCCACCAGGGTTCCATGATTGATTTCTTTTTTTCTGGTGAATTTGAACAATTAACAAGTAAAGGATGAGAAACTGCTTATCTGGAAGGATCTGGCACTGAGGTTTTCTGGATCATCCAGGAGCAGAGCTCTTTTTACTGCAGAAACAACCAGTTTTCTTCATAATGCGGATTTCAGACCATCTTCCTTCTGAACTGGAAGGGCAAAAAGGTGACTCCATCCTTGAGATGTGTCAGTTGACTGCCATGCTAGTCTCACGCGTTCCCAGGGTATCGCCGTGTGAGTCGCCTCTTGTCGCCTACTGCCAGAATCACACCAGCAATCAGACTGCAGTAACGTGAAGGACTGCGAAGAGGGCGTAAGCTCTCATGGTGGGGTGAGGTGGTGCTTTATGAGGCAGAGTCCCTGCCCTACTGATGCCCAGCTGTGACTGTGATAGCAGATCTAAAAATGACTGCGGCTAATACCAAAAAGCGGTTGGTCTATAGCAGCGGTGATAAGGTCTCAGCTGGAGCACTCTGTCTAGTTCTAGGCAACAGACATAAAGGAAAGATGCATAACAATTGTTGGCTGCCAGGGAAAAAAAGGAGAAAATAAGCAGAGATTTAGAAAACATGACTGAAGGGAAGTTTATTTAATCTAAAAGAAAGGAAAAAAGACTAAGAGTTAAGTCCTCAGGAAAACAAAAGATGGGGGAAAAGACAGATTAAGCTGTTCTCCTTGTCCACCACAGAAAGGATTAGAAATAATGGGTTTAAGTTGAAACAATGAAGATTGAGGTCAAACAGTAGAAAAGATATTGAGTGTTTAACTGTCCTGAGACATTACATAGGGAGACTTGGCCTCTGGAAGGAATGACTAGGGAAAGAAGGCTTGACCCCTTTAGGTCTCTGGACGTCTTGTTTGCTGCAGCAATATGGCAATGCCATTATTTTGTTCATGGCTTGTCTATTGGGTTGGTTTGTTTGGGATTTTTTTAACCTCATTTACGGCTTTACATTAATAAAGTGGCCAAAGAAACAGTGTA
Organism: Haliaeetus leucocephalus; assembly: GCF_000737465.1. NCBI lineage: Eukaryota > Metazoa > Chordata > Aves > Accipitriformes > Accipitridae > Haliaeetus > Haliaeetus leucocephalus. The sequence continues at coordinate 4,065,237 of NW_010972972.1, read as the reverse complement.
TCTCTCAGATATTTTAGGAAATTATTATCATCTTCATTGTACATTTTGGGGAGAAGATTAAAACCCAGATGTGAGGGGATATTCTGGGACCTGATCCCTGCCGATAGTTTTAAAAGTTGAGCACCCAATACTTGTACAGATTTAGCATGTAAAATGATTTGCCCAAAATCCTGCACAAAATCCCCAAGAGGACTGGTAATTCAACAAATCTGCTGATCCTCAGTTCAATTCTGTTGTCAGAAAATCATGTAGATAAAGTCTGTAATAGCGTTTCCTTCCTAGCTCCTTGGGGCAAGGACAGAATTTTCTGTTTTTATTAACATGCTGCATATGTTAGCCTGATGTTATGTATTAAATATCCTTTTTCCAGACTTTGGTTCAACTTTGTGATGTCTTCCCCTGAAATTGCTTCCCTTTCTTGGGGTCAGATGAAGGTGAAAGGCTGCTCTACAACATATAAGGACTGCAAAGTATGGCCAGGAGGAAGCCGAACCTGGGATTGGAGAGAAACTGGGACTAATGTAAGTTTGCTGTTTACTATCCATCCTGCATTTTAAACAGGACTCTGAGAATGGTCCAGAGAACAGTTGTTACAGTTCCAGCCAGAAATTCAGCCAGCTGCCTTTTGCTTTCGTCTAACCGTTAGACTTTTCCTGGGAAGAACTGAGTGTGTGTTTTAGAAGTGACTGTACAGAGAGGTCAGAGGACTGCAGACACACAACGTCCTGCAAGTGACAGGGTGTAGCAACTGTTGCCACCAGTCCTTACAGCTACCCTGACCAGACCACTCTCACACACCTTAGAGGTCTCAAACAGGATTCTGCGTTTGATTAGGAGTGCGATTGTCATAAGATGCTGGTAACAACCTTTTTTCAGACTGTGTAAACAAAAGTTGTCTTGAGTGGGAGAGGAAAGAAATTTATGGGAAGTTAAATTGACAGTAACTGACCTTATGTGCTTGGAAGACAACAATGCATGTGGTTTAGTTTATATCCTTTTCCTTGGGGTCCCTTGTACTTATTTCAGAGGAAAAATATGCAGATACAGTGTCATACACACTGGTTTCTCCATGAAAAGCTCACAGTCTGGCTAACCACACAATGACTTCTCTTGGTAGCCATATACTAAGTGCTTGCCCTCACAATTTTTAAACTTTATCTGTAAATGCTATCATCAGAATTGTATAAAAGTACATGGAATAGTTGGTATTGATGTTCCAGATTTAGAAGCAGCGTAACATCTATTGCATTAGGAACTTGATGTTGATAATTCTCCCCATATTAGGGCTTGCAGTAGGATAGCTGTATTGGCTAGAAGAAAAAAATCCATACTTTCTAAGAAAAAGTTAAAGCACAGAAGAACTATGTACTGATCAGGTCTTAGACCCAGCACCGGCAGCTCTATCTGCACTGAGGATATAGCTCTGTTGAATTCATTTTGACACAACTGAAGGGTAGAACCTTTGGTTTTGGAACTTCATCTGTAATCTTTGGGGGAACAGAACTTTTTTAAGCTGTCAGAGTTCAGTTTATACAGAGTATGTAACGCCAAGAGAAAGTTAGTGCTGTCATGCAAAGATATCTGTACCTTGCAGAGAGAAAGATAGCTGTGTATGTAACCTTTTAAAATATATTTCATCTGTGGTCTGATTATAAAAAATGAAGCTTTCCCTGGCTGTTCAACTGGGTGGTGAGAGTCACTTTTTGTTTGTTTGACGATACTGTTTTCCTGGTTTATACACACATAGGACAGGAGAAGCAGAACAGCTACAGTAGCTGAAAAGTTCCCAACTAGTTCCCAGCTCAATCACATTTTGATATTAATTCTGACCACTTGAAAACTTTGGTTTCAAATTATAACCACCTACTAACCTTTAGGAGGCCGTACGTTCCTTTTAAAGTTTCTAACAAGTGATATCTTCAGGTGACAAATAAAAGCTTTAAGTCCATAAAAGTCCTTAGAGGAGTCCTCCAACTGAAACAAGAAAAACAAGTCTATGTTAAAATCAGAGGGGGAGGGGAAGTTATTTGGGGAGGTAGGTTTTCTGGCATCCTTTTTTATATGATCTGGAAGTAAAAAACACCTATTTAGGTTTTGCCTTATATAAGTCACTTGTAAAGCTCCTGCTGTAGGTCAGTTCTATCCCCCTTGCAGCTATGAGGAGTTAGGTGATTTGGTTTAAAAACAAATAGCAAGTGACAAATGTGAGAATAGAACTAAGCTTTTCTAAACTGCATCTCCAGCTCTGGAAGTACAAAAAAGTTAATCTGATCAGCACTGGAAATTCACCAGATGCATTTTCTGCGTGTTTCTTTACGGTAGACTACAGTGTGCCTACTTTCTTTGAGCATGTTTTTCCTACGGGTAGGTGGAGCTGAAGTTTGGGAAACAAGCAATGCTGGTCTTATTTCCAACTACAGTGTGGGACAAATTGCTTCCTTTCCTTCTCTGCTATCAGGCTGCTGTCTAGTATATAGTTCTTTCATCGGGCAAATTGTATAACTGGCTCTGCAAGGTTCTGTAACTAACTGTAATAGTTCTTATGACCTTAACCCTTGGGGATGAAAGGCAGCCTCCCTGGCTGGCTGCAAATCAGTGCCGTCTGCTAATGGGAGAAAAGAAGTAGTAATTCCTGAAAGGAAGGCCGGAGAACAAAATAGGCAAGAAATTCTACTGCCCTTCCTCTTCCCTTCCAGCTGTCAAATCAGGAACGATACAGTCATTCCATCATGTTACTTTAATGACACTAGTTTCCTACAAAACATGCGGAAGCCCCCACATCAGAGTGTCTTGTGTAACCGAAGAAAATCCTTTTGTTCCATGGCTTTAATGTCTCAAGAGTACTTATCATATGACAGCAAACCTTCCCCAGCAATCTAATTATTGTAATTGCAGTAAAACGTACCAGTTCTTTTTGTCTAAGTTTTGAGTCAGCTTTAAAAAAACCCAAAGGAAAAGCATTACCTATTCTGTCATAAACATGTACTTGCAATAATTCGGTCTGAGAAAGCTCAGCATATTAAAAAGTGACCTCTGCGTTCTAGGTGCAGATATCAAATGTCAATGGGCACAGCCTTTGGCTCTGGCAGCCAAAAGGACCAGACGTGTCCTGGGGTGCATCAAGCACAGCCTAGCTGGCCGGTCAAGGGAGGTGATTGTCCGGCTCGACGCTGCACTGGTGTGGCCCCACCTCGAGTACTGTGTGCGGTTTTGGGCACCTCAGTACAAGAAGGACATCAAACTATTTGAGTGTGTCCAGAGGAGGGCAACCAAGGTGGTGAAAGGCCTCGAGGGCAAGACTTAGGAGGGGCAGCTGAGGTCACTTGGTTTGTTCAGCTTGGAGAAGAGAAGGCCGAGGGGTGACCTCATCCCAGTCTACAACTTCCTCAAGGGGGGCAGTGGAGGGGGACGTGCTGATCTCTTCTCCCTGGTGACCAGCTACAGGACACGAGGAAATGGAATGAAGGGGAATTTCAGACTGGATGTTAGGAGACGGCTCTTCACTGAGAGGGTGGTCGGTCACTGGAACAGGCTCCCCAGGGCACCAAGCCTGCCAGAGTTCAAGGAGCATCTGGACAACACTCCTAGTCATATGGTTTAGTTATGGGTAGTCCTGTGAAGAGCAGTGAGTTGGACTCGATGGTCCTTATGGGTCCCTTCCAACTTAAGATATTCTGTGATTCTGTGAACTTGGAGAACCATCAAGGTGAACCATCTCTGTTGCTGAAATTCCAGATACCAGCCAGGCTAAAGCCTTTCTTGCAGGATAAATTTAATCCACTCATTGAAAGTGGCACCCAACCATGGAAGGTTTCCCTCACCTGCAACTTCAGGAGCTCATGTGTTTGTTTCAGGTTGAAAAGTCTGGCTTGCTCTGTTCTGCAAGGTGAGGCAAGGACAGGGCTGAGGAAACAACTCCGACACCTTGTGTGAGGCTGCAGCATCAGCTGCTGAAGACTTGGCCAGGGGAAAAAGAACAAGAGAGGACCCAAGGATGTCAAAGAGAAAAGCTCACTAACTAATGGAACAACAGAAGCCAATTGTTAAGCTGGTGCTTTGACCTAAATTCATTGAAAGAAGGTAGTATTTTCTGGAAGTATAGGGCATGAATCATAAAAATAACATTCTCCAGAAGTCCACCATGGCATTGCCTATTTCAAGTGAGAAACTCATCTTGGTCCTCTAAAAGAACTTAAGAATCCTACCCCCCCAAAAAAGGGGGGGGGGGGGGGGCCTATGGTAATTATTTTTGGGTTAAAAAAAATGCACACCAGAGGGGCCAAATCCTAGCCACAGGTTGGATAGTATCTTACTCTTGGCTATACAGAGATACGTAGAGATTGAATCCAGGAGGAGAATTAGTATGACATAATAATGCTTTATATTAACATTACTGGTGTATTTGTGAATTCATGTATTTAAAGCATACTAATAGTTAACAATCAACATGCTGTTAAAGCTCTTTTTTTCTTTGAGGAGTTTGGTTTCAAATATTCCTTTCTCAAAATTAAGAATAGTGCAGAAATGGAAACCGTTAACTGAAATTAAACTAACCAATATGTTTCAGTCCTCTTTGGTAAATGAGATTTGCAAAGTAAACAAGAAAAGAATTAATCATTTTAATTATTTGAGGAGCTCTTTGTAATTAAAGTGAGTAAACTTTGGCTTGCCACAGTCTTTATTACAAAAAGGGCTTGTTCATTGGAAAACAAACCGCAATATGTTGCTATTTATTGATTTCACTTTAACTGTTAATATTTATAAAATGCTAGTTGTTAGACATAAATGTTTTAGAAATGTGTGATGCATCTCTTTATTAACTGTTTAATAAAGAGTGATAATATTGCCATCAATTGATTAACTATCATCCTTCATCTGCATATAAAATACCTTTTTTAATTACCAATGTTCTCTCCTGTGTGTATGCAGGAAAGAGGGTTGTGTTATGTTTTGGTACTGCTAATTTACCCTGCTACTCTGTGGACAGCTTCAAAACATACAGACGAAGCTTTCCTGGTTGATGCTGTCAGTACATAGACTGTTATTTTCCCCCCCTGACACTTAGCATTCTCCAGGAGTGCAACCAGCTGACCTTGAAGAAGTTGTCAAGAAGGGTGTTAAAACTATGGTGATTGGTCGTGGCATGAGTGAGGCTTTGCAGGTAGGTTTTTGTTCCGTGAGAAACATAAACTAGAACTGTTCGTTTTCCCGCTGATTAGCGGGCTGGGGGAAAATGTGTGATGCTTTACTAAGAAGGAAAAAATTCAGGATGCTGAGTTAGCATGACTGAGCTCCTGCCAGGAGTCCTTCTCTTCCTGAAAGAAACAGCATTTGAGCTCCTGTGTATTAGCGTCAATGTCAAGCAGTAAACCAGGTTTACGTTCTGCTACAGGAGCAATTTAAACAAGGAGAATTTTTTACAATGTCATTAGTCCCCCCCTCTTAGAATAGGTTATGAACTAGCTCTCTAGCCTGCTGTAGATACTTTGATAATTAGGCATTTTTGTTACTAATGTTGGCAGGGTGTCATTTCAGCAGAGAAACTAGCTACAGGAAGCTCAGAAGTGCTGAGCTTTACTTCATGAGAAGCAATTCTTTAGCTTTTTGGTGAGGTGAGTAACACCTTGTTTAGATTTAATTACCTTTAGCTCCAGCTCTGTTTATAAGAAAGGGCTGCATTTTAAACGGTGTAAGGAGAAACAGGAAGTGTGTATATAAAAAGTAGGGTTATTGAGGAGAAAAAAAAATTAAATCAATCTTAGCAATATCTGAGCATATTATCAATTTCGCTACTATCAGTTACTTAAGTGCATCTACTAACAAATGGCACCAGTACCTGTTTTTCTTCAAGCCTTACGGTGTGAGGGGAAAAGACCCTAATGCTTGCTCTTCCCATTTCCTTTTCTCTTCCAAGGTTCCACCATCCACTGTGGACTATCTGAAGAAAAACGGGATTGATGTGTTGGTCTTGCAAACAGAGAAGGCTGTGGAAGAGTACAATGCGCTGGCTGCTCAGGGTGTCAAAGTGGGGGGAGTCTTCCATTCAACCTGCTGAAGCGTTACAGCTCACTCCGCCTTTCTTGACCGCGGCCAAATCACGGACACACCTCTCCGCTGAATCAGATTACAGTCAACAGTGTGGACTTACGTGCCAAGGCATTTGTGCATTAACAATTTAAAATGCAAGGACAGTTTATTAGTTCAGCATTTAAACAAATTGAGTGCTCACAAAAGGGGGCTGTTAATGAAATCATTTAATTACAGTACCATTTCCATACATTCTTAAGATTGACCTAAACTTCCTCTGAAGACTGTCCATGTTCTGGTTACTTAAATTTTCACCTGTTGGCTAAATTAAGATACTAGGTTTTGAATAGTTTTATTAGGAAATGGCCTGAAATTACATTACTGGCTATTGGAATGCAGCCATAAGATAGCTGGTGAGTACAATCAAGTGGGAGATACAAAGCCGGTGGTAAAGAAGCACTTTACCACCACTGTATAAATAAGTTAAAATAAATTAAAAAGCTAACCCAGAACATACAACTTTAGCTCCTGCTGGTGACGTCAGTCAGGATATTGGCTATGCAGATCTGTTTGTGATAATTAAAGAACATCACATGATTTACCACTTTTAAATTTTACATTGAACCTGGAAAAAGGGAAAAAAAAGTCTACAGGGAATAAACACAAAATCTGGGTCTTGAAGAATTTTCCTATTAATTGTGAATTGGGAGGATTGAGTGGTACAAGATGTATCCATTCAAAAATATCTCTGTGCTTAAAATCATCAGAAAGATTTATCACAAAAGTAGATTTTGCAACATAAAATGTTGAACTTTAGGAAATCAGTCTAAATTGCTGCTAGCAAGTTTGGAACAGATGTGGGAATTCTCACTGGTCATCATTATCTGGTGACCTAAACATTGTGCCAACAAGCATATTATTACACTGAAAATTTAAAAAGTTCTCGTAGTTGCTGTTCTTGGTGGGCTTCTGTTAATATTACCAGTTACAAGTTACCTACTGTTGATTTTTTTCCCACCAGGCTCAGTAATTCTTGATCCGTGCTATGAAGTCTGTGTGTATTAATGAAAGTACAAAGATGACACTATAAAAGCCCTGAGGCACTTGGAGCTATCCAAGTAGTAGCAGAGAGGCTTAGATCAGTATGAGAACACGACTTTCCCAAGACCCAAGAATAACCCTTCACAAAATACTATGTTCTTTTTCTGTTTATTTGCTCTAGCAATCATTTAAAACCTTTTATCTGATAAAATACAATGTGGTGTAAAAGCAAAGGGAAAGTGAGTACTTGAAAATTTTATCTTGCCATCTCCTAATTATGCCAGTATTTTCTACTAGTGTAGCTATATTTGAGGCAAGATCTTACCAAAACCAGCAAGAACTGCCTTTCCAGCTGCATCTGTGCTCTCTGACACAACAGCCGATATAATTCTCATCAACTGCTATGACATTTTCTGAATAACTTGCATGGTGTGAAGTAGAAGGTGAACCACTGACCCAGAAGACCGTAGTCATCCCAAGGGAATGCCAGTAGAACCAGTTCCTACCAATCTGCAGAGTGTGAAGACTTTTTGCATTAAATGTCGTTATCTTACAGCGGAGGTGGTTTGACTCTCTTGATCACAGTCATATATTTGTGTTATTTTGTGAGCTTTTGGGCCTTAAGGCAGCCTTAAATAGGAAGAGGCTTTGTAAGGTTTTTACTGAGAGGGCAATTCCATTTTTTTTTAAGTACTGCCATATGTGAGTTACACTGTTAGGAGAAGTTGAGCAAAGACTTAAACTTTCACTTCCAGGTTTTTTTTTCCTTTTTTCAGTTTTTTAAAATATTTTCATACTAATGTGGCACGTTAATGATGAAGCCACGTCCAACAAAACTGCTCAGCCCAGGTGCTGCATTTGAGAAAAATACCATGAGCTCCTGTCACTAGTGCGATGTGTTTTGCCCTCCCAAAAGGCATGGGAGGAGCAAACCCCGTCTAGCATTGCCAGGTGACTTTCAGAGGTGCGCCCTAGCCAGCTTTGTGCTGCAGCCTCTTAATTGTGCCTTTCATTTGGCAACCGGTAGGATACAGAAGATTCCACTTCTCAAACGGGGAGAAATGGATTTCTCTTTTTAAAGGTAAATCCGCCAAGTTTTGCTACCATCAGCACAAAATTTCGGTGTCCACAACGTGATTATCTGCTGCAAGTTTTTTCCATCCCTATCTTCTATTCCTGCTCTCGTCACAGCTTCCCAAGTCAGCTTTGTCAGTTCCCACAAAAGCGGCCGCTCCACTTGGGCTGCTCCAGTCCCTGAAAGCCCCATTTCCTCCTTGGTGCCTGAAATGGCTTTGCTACATGGTGGAAACAGCTGGGACTGATTCATCAAAAAATTCAACCAGAGCTCAGAACGGTATCTTTCTTAAATCGCTGCTTTCAGCTAGAGCCATAAATAATTTGCTAAAATTACAGGCTCGTCGCCCAAATCATGGGAATGCACTTTTATAGGGCAGGATTTCTCGCATACCCCACTCCTCTGCCTCCCACCAGGAAAACGATCTCCCAGTAGGCAGCGAACTCCCACCCTGATGCTCTCATTAAGGCAGAGCCGCGGCTGGGCCGGGTGCCAGGCAGATTCCACCCCAGCTGCTCCGCCGCCCAGCGGGTTGGTCCCCAGCCCTTATCTTTGCGAAGCAGCACGTGCGAGCTGGCAGCCAGGAGAAAGAGGCCATAAAAAGGCTCACAGGCACACAGAACGCGACGCGACCAGCATTTTTAAGGGACATCGGGCAGCGTTTGTGCAAAAGCCTAGCATCCGTGAGCCTTCAAACTTCATTTTGAAGTCCCACCAATATTGCATTAGCAAATTGTAAACTGAAAAGGCAGCCTGCTCCCCCATTCCTAGTGCCTGCTACTAGGAATGAACTGGATGAGGCAAGTGAAATAAGATGAAAATAGCGACTGTATCTCTGACTTGGTCAAAAGATTTGAGAATTCAGACAGGCAAGACAGGAATCCAGAGGAAACCCATCACCGTGAGCTGGAACCCAAGATGATGTCATATGGTCCTAATTTAAATGCCTGCCCTGTTCTTTTGTCTTCCCAAGAACTTGCTTAGTACTTTTTGCAGGGACTGTACCTGCCCACTTAGTTTTTCCTGTACTTTTTAAGATCAGATGTGTGAAAGTCAGACCAGGTTTGAGTTAATATCTCGTAAGCTTCAGCTTTGTTCCACGTACATTTATGCATTGTTTTAGGAGTTCTTGACTTGATAATTGCATTATTTACTTGCAAAGTTCTAAGAATTGGCCTAATGAATTTCAGTGGACTGCAGCAAGCTGATGATGAATTTCCCATTAAAAGCATCCAGAGCTAGGCTTCCCACACACACACTTGCCATGTATAATTAAATCTGAAAAAACGTTAAACACAACATGTTTTCAAACCACTAAGCTCAACCTTTTCCTCTCTCTGTCAGATTCTTGACCCTCTTCCCTTAAGCCTTATGGGAGGTAAAATGCAGAGGTGAGTGGCATTTGAACATTGTTAGTTTTTGGCAAATTATTTGCCCTTGATTCTGGATTGCTCAATCTCCCTATGGCTGCAGCTCTCTACTGGCACCATGTTCCTTCACTGGCAAACATCTGAGAGAACAGAATCTCCCTGTACTCCGGTGATTGTGATCTGAAGTGCTCTGTTCCCTCTCTTCAATAGAGATGAAAGATGCGAATTAGCTTTGTGCACGGGTACGGCCCTTTGTTTTTCTTTTCATTCCGAGATCAATTATCTCTTAGGCTATTGCAGTGCAGAAGTATAGTGTTAGCCGAAATTAAAGGACAACCAGTGAATGGATAGAGACGCTTCTGAGATGACACAAAGTCCTGGAGCTCCACAGAGAGCGTGAACTCCAGTATTGTTGAGAGCAGAAAAGCCTAAATGTCCCTAACCTGAGGGTGGGAGGAAAAAGTCAGTATCTAGACTTAAACAACTACAACAAAATCTCAGAATGCTTACCTTTTATACAAATTTCCTTTCACATTTTCCGTATGTTGGAACATGGTGTGAAAATGCATTTAAAAGAGAAGGTAAGCTAAAATAAACTGGAGATCAAGGTAAGCAGTTAAAAAAAAAACCAACCAACCAACCAAAAAGTAACAAAAGCAAACACATACTCAGTAAGAAGGGAAAAGGTAGAGAATAGTAGCAAGAGAGTAGTAGTGTACTGTACAGAAAGACCTGCTCCAATATAAGGTAGTTACGAGGGATGTTTTACAAAGGATGTTTTACCAGGGAGTGTAGTGACAGGATGAGGGGTAATGGTTTTAACTGAAAGAGGGTAGATTTAGATTAGATGTAAGGAGGAAATTCTTAACTACGAGGGTTGGTGAGGCACTGGCACAGATTTCCCAGACTGGCTGTGGATGCCCCATCCCTGGCAGTGTTCAAGGCCAGGTTGGATGGGGCTTGGAGCAACCTGGTCTAGCGGAAGGTGTCCCGGGGGGTTGGAACTAGATGGTCTTCAAGGTCCTTTCCAACCCAAACCATTCTGCGATTCTATGTTTACAAGTCTGCTTACCTACGTAGTGGGGAACTCAAAGGTAAATTTGAATCTTGGAAAGAGTACAGTGTTAAGGAAACAGCATTTGATATTGAATCTTAAGATCATCAGTGTTACAGAACACTTTTTTTTCAATTCAGTTAAAATGCCAATGAGTTAGTCATCTGCTTGAATAGATGAAACCTAAGAAGAAAAGGAAAAACGTACGATTTCCTCCACAATTCAAACTAGGAATCAAGAGAAAAAAATACAGGATGCAATCAAGAAGCCAACTATGGAATACTCTCATTAGGAGATTGGAAATGTTTGTAGCAGTCTTAATTTTCAAGTAGTTTTAGGCATCTTGAAATTACAGGTGAAGAACTTTTTTATAGTCCTTCAGTATTTGATTCTCAGCTGGTGGTAATACAGAAGGTGAGTGATCTTTGCCTAGTATATTATGTGAAAGGAGCTCAAGCACAGCACAAGGGGAGCAACACAGTAGAAATTTGTTCCAGTGCTCAAAAAGAGAGAAAGATGCCAAGATTTCGATACTGAAAAAAAAAAAAAAAACCAAAAAAAACCCAAACCTGTCCAGAATGGAGTAGCTGTTTGGTCATCTGTGGCCTGGGAACAAACGATAAATCATAACTCAAATACCGATAACCACAGAGCAGCCGAACTACCTTGAAGAAAGGCAGAGTTTATGCCGGACAGCTGGCTAACCCAGAGGGTTTATCTGCAGGTCCACCAGGAGCACGAAAGCTTCGCTGCGCTGACAGCAAGGGGCGGCGTTCAGGACTGAACGGGCATTCCCTCAGCCCCTGGTCTCCGCTCTGCCCACCAAAGCATCGGTCGTGGCCTGGAGCGTATGGATACCATTTAAATTAGAAGCGTTTATTGGGATGACAAACTGCAGAAATACTGGTGAAGTGTAAAATTGAGAGAGGAAAAAAAAAAAAGTCTAATGAGCTAGTTCAACCATCAAGTACCTGTCCGGACACAGCTTCACAGTAAGAGATGTGCACCAACCCTTGTCTGCTGGGAACTGAGCTGAGGATGCCAAAGAGAAGTCAGATGGTAACAACTCGGCTGTTACACGTGCAGGTTTTCACAGCAGCACCCTATCGGTGAAATACCAAAAACCAGTTTGTAAGAGCAGTAGCACTAAGAAAGGATATTTAATTCAAGAATACCTAAAGCAGCTGAACAGTTTTATGGTTATGAGTCTTTGGAGCACAACATGTCAGTACTAAAAAACTCAAAACAAAATCACAAAAACTTGCCGTAATCTCTTACTAGCCTAGGACCATGCAGGCATGCACGTTCACTCATATAATAAAGAGGAAACAGATTAGCATGAGTTTTCCAATTTTATTGTGGGAAAGCACATAAGGGGTTATTATTTACACCAATCTCTGTACAACTGGAAAGTATTTCTTCACTACTTTGTTTACTTGCTAAAAATACACTTTTTTCTTTTTTTTTTTATCAATTGATTTCTGAACACAGGTAACATTTGGCTGCTGCACTATAAAGTTTCACACATTAAGCGCTCCTAGAAAATCCTACCAAAGGATTGCTACTAATCCTAGGAGGTTCCTCAGTCCACTGAAGCCTTGCACAGACACACTTTCCAACAGGAATGCCAGAAGGATCATGTTTTTCATAAGTTCTTGTCCCTCCGTACTCCCAGCTCACCTCCTTAGGGGAACACTGACGAGCTGCCTGACTGCTACTTAATTGAGAGCATGTTTGGCTACTTCAGCTGATCAGAAAGACTTTGACTGCCAAAACTGCTGCTGAATTGAAAAACTAAACAGATTTTCTCATCTCAGTAAGATTGCTTCACGCCAAGATCACCACAAAGAAAGAAATTCTGCAGAACTTAGTGGGATGGGGTTAGTAATTTTCCAACCCATGGTATTTAATTGCATTGTTCCTGAAGACATACAAATATGCAACAGGAGAACTGGATTACAATTCAGAAATTAATACGTTTGACTCCTTTTTATGTAAACTCAATTAAACTCCATGTCCTGCTAACTGAAGTTCTGCTGCTTGCGCCAACAGGTTCCTCCTCCCCCCACACCACAACATGAACAACCTGTGCCCTCCCCAAAACTGTCCTAGCTTCAGAACAGCTGTACAGGATGTAAAATAGCTCAGGATTTAGCCTACGGCAATTGGCAATTTCACTTTGAGGTGCAGTTCCTACACAAGAACAATAGCACTTTAGAATTATTTTTTTTTCCCACTAAGAATTTCGGTACCAATGCACAAATACAAGTTTTAGGCATTCAAAAAAAAACCCCTCAACAAACCCCCACAAAAAACCAAACTCCTTAGCTTCATTTCAGAGTACTGTAAAAATAACATTGATTTATGCGCCTAAGCATTTACATAGTAAATACCTAGTAAATACATAGCAGAAAACCTGGAGGCCTTAAAGAGAAACTTTTGGTAAGTAAAAACTGAAGATACGGCCCAATGAAATTACTCCTGGAATGCTGATGGAGATCTGTCTTGATTTTGTTGATTCAATATAGAAACACCTCCATTTTCTTGAAACTACTCTTAACTAGATGAATAACTCCTGTATTGGGCAGTCTGCTTCTTAGCAGAGGAGAGCAATCGTTCTTCAGCCGCTTTATTTCTGTGGTTGACTTTTTTTACACAAGTATAAAACTGTTTTGGTTTGGTTCACTATCTTGGAACACTGTATATTGTTTTCATGTAACCCAACAAGCTCATAAATATATTTCTTTTAGTGGCAGATTTCACCGTCTGGCAGGTTTGGGCATTATATAAACTTTGACAGGTTTGCTGAAGGGTATGGTCCCCTCTATGCCATTTTCAGATTGTGGGAGAGCCTCCAAGCTCTCGCTCCAGGTAGATTTAAGAATTTTCGCAGATGCCTTGCTCCTGTTCGAATTGTAAGCCAGCAGCAACCGCACTTCAATCTGACATGGCTCTGCAGAGAAAAAACAGAACAACCCTGTCATCACAGAGTCAACAACCAATACTGAATGAAATTTTCTCTCATATATACTGGGTTAAGTACAGAGCCATTCTGGGCTGACCAGAATCCAATCTGGTGTTTGAAAACACAACACTGTCATTACATTCAGCACAGTAGAACTAAGCACCGTTTTAGATGTGTGCCCCCCCCTTTTGTCACAGCTTAAAAAGAGAATCCCATGACTAACTTGAAAATAGCAAATTTCAAAAATAACTATTAAAAGTAACTCCAACCAAATAATAATAAAATCAGAAAAGACCATAGAACTAGGTGGTCTTGCTACCTATATTTTTATGGCAGGATCAAGTAAATCCAGATGATGTCTGATAAGACTCACAGCAGAGGAGACTACTCGAAGATTCTCTTGTTGGGAGGTTTTTACACGGCAGGACAGCCCTTTCTGCTCCTTCACCACCTCAGCAGGTAGACAGATATTCCTAATACTGCCCATAAGGCAATTCCACTTGGTTCTTCTCCCAGTGGTCATAACAAAAATTGGGCTTTCAGTCTACATAGTGTGACTCTGAGCAGCATGCTGGACTATAGCCCCATCAAAAAGTTCCTTTCTAGACTGAAAAACCTGATTCCTTTAGGACTTTTCCTTAGGGACTTGTAATGGTTTTGGCTGGGATCAAGTTCGTTTTCCTTCATGGTAGCTCTCATGGTGCTACGTTTTGGGTTTGTGACCAAAACAGTGCTGATGACACAGGGATGTTTTAGCTCCTACTGAACGGTGCAATATCCACCAGTTTTCTCACTTTTACCCTTCTGATTCTCTTCCCCATCCCACCGGGGGTGAGGGGAAGTGAGCGAGCACCGGGTGGTGTGTGGGGCTTAACCATATACCAGGGTTAACCCACAACAGGACCACGTTACTGAAACCTAAATGAAACCTACTGAAACCCACATAATTTTAAGATGCGATGCCCAGAACTGCAGCCGAGATGTCATCAGTCCCAGACAGAACACAAGAAATAACCTTTTTCCACAGTTATCCCACAGTTCAGCTAACACCTCCCCGAGACTTGCCTTTTCCCATACTGTCAACTCTTCTTTTATTTGTCGCTTGCAGTCACCTCTATTGCTTCTGCTATACGCCTATCAGTTAATCTCTGCTTTGTATTTGGGCATTCTCCTTCCTAAGCACACACTTTTTACTGGCCTTCAGTAAGTTTCACTGTCTTGATTTAAGGCAGTTTCTCCATTTTGAATTCTGACTCCCTGCCCTGAACCCTTCCCAGCTTGGTGTCCTCCCCATGGTTTATATGGGTAAGTGCCAATGTCAAAGTTAATAGTTAAAATAATGGCTAGGAGAGACACCAGAACAGAATCCCCTAGGGCCATACTTAAAACGCCCTTCCACTGAACACTGCAGAAGCAGAAATAAGGACTTGATTCAGCTCCCTCTGGTACAGGATGACCATTTAAATCCGTATACTTCCAGTCATAGAAACAATACCATTTTTTCTTCTCCAAAATAAAACAAAGATAGCAGGATGAAGGAGTACACCATGGAAATGCTAGACAGAGGAGTATGTGAAAGAACATGGCACTAAACAAAACTCTGTGGGTTAAAAAAAAAAAAAGGTCACCAAACCCTATTAATAACTGCCCAGAAAAAAAGCCCACATTTAAATAAAAGTGAAGGGATTAAAAGAAAACAGGACAAAGGGAGCTGCGAACAAATACCCTCTGCTTTTATTGTTTGAAGTCCACAAGCCAATTACTGAAGTACTTTCACAGGGAAGTGTGAATGCCAACTGAGACTGAACGTGAATGCTGGAGTTACATATTTCATCACAGCTAAAGGGTGGGTTTTTAGGGCATTTAAAAGGGTGAAAGTTTAAACAGCAGTGAAATTGTACTGTTGAGTACACACAGTTCCAAAGGTTCTCTGCCCTGCTCAAAGTACCTGTCAGGTCTAAAACAATGAATTACAATGAAATCAGTTTACCATGACTTCTTGCCTTTAAATAAGGATGCAGGCCTGACTCCTGCAACTGATCTTGCTCTGCACAGAAGCGGGTGACCTCACCTTGAATACGTGCTCTCAGCGCCGCAAGACTGCACGTGCAACCCCCAGCACGTAGAAAGCGCCTTCCCCTCCCACGACAGCAGCCCCTCCAGTCACCTACGGAGCAGCACTGCCCTGTCAACCAGGGAGATGTAACTGCTCAAAGGCTGCGAGAACAGAAATCTGAGCAACGCTAAGGGTAGCATTGACAACAGCTGTAGACTCCAGGATCCTGAAAGCCCCCCAAGACTGTGGGCATGCACGTCTTGTGTGCAGGAGACCAGGATCAAGCAAGACACACTCCTATCTTAGAAAAGCATGGCGACACAATCACATGAATTTGTATCGTTAACGTTACCTGTCCAGGCTGTGTGTGAGAGGTAAACCTGAGTTATCAGTCTGTGCCTTCCGGGACCAGGATTTCGAAAGTCAGCTGGTTTAGGATGGATTAGCTGTGCTTGTCCATCTGGATACAATACCTACGGGGGGGGGGGGGGGAAAAAAAGGGAAAAAAAAAAAAAAAAAAAAAACTTGGGCACCAGAATAGCCGCTGGCGCGAAACAAAAG
>NW_010972972.1:4013715-4049078 GCF_000737465.1 Haliaeetus leucocephalus | reverse complement strand
AACGGGGGGGGGGGGGGGAAAGAAAAAGAGGAAAAAAAAAAAAAGGAAACAACTGAATGATGACTGGGGATTTGCACAGTGTGTGTTATTTTGGTGTTTGCTGTTTGAGTTTGGAAGGCAGGAAGGTGTGCTTTATCTTGGAGCCAGGAGTCCAGCTGCCCTAGATTTAACAGCCACACACCAGCCATTCAGACTCACAGCACAGGTGGAAAAAAAATACATTGACATCAGCTTCTTCCTCTGCATTGTAAACAGAGGTTTTCATTTCTTTGTTATGCAGTGAATTTACGTATTTTACTTGGCATCGTACCACACCTACCTCCTCAGCTGCATTTGAAACTAGGAATTCAGCAGTAGGAAGAAAGTTAAGATGTTGTGCTGGTTTTGGCTGGGATAGAGTTAATTTTCTTCACAGTAGCTAGTATGGGGCTATGTTTTGGATTTGGGCTGGAAACTGTGTTGATAAAACAGAGATGTTTTCATTCCTGCTGAGCAGGGTTTACCCAGAGCCAAGGGCTTTTCTCCTTCCCCCCCCCCCCCCCCAGCGAGGAGGCTGGGGGGGGGTACAAGGAGTTGGGGGGGGACACAGCCGGGACAGCCGACCCCAACTGACCCAAGGGAGATCCCAGACCATAGGACGTCATGCTCGGCAGATAAAGCTGGGGAAGAAGAAGGAAGGGGGGACATTGGGAGTGATGGCGTTTGTCTTCCCAAGTCCCCGTTAGGCGTGATGGAGCCCTGCTGTCCTGGAGATGGCTGAACTCCTGCCTGCCAGTGGGAAGCAGTGAATGAATTCCCTGGTTTTGCTTTACTTGTGTGCACGGCTTCTTCTTTACCTATTAAACTGTCTTTATCTCAGCCCATGAGTTTTCTCACTTTAACTCTTCCGATTCTCTCCCCCATCCCACCGTGGGGGGAGTGAGCGAGTGGCTGGGTGGTGCTTAGCTGCCAGCTGGGGTTAAACCACGATAGTTGTAAACACAAAGAGCCAAAAACCTGCATATTTCTGGACTGTTCAGAACAGCTTCTTCTGCTCCTCCTTCTCCCACTACACAAGCTGGAATTTCACCAGCATTTATTTGTGCTGATGTCCGTAACATGCCCAGTGCATGTGAAAGCACTGTGTGGAGCACAGAATGGCATCAAAGTGCTCAAATAAACTCTCAGGAACTGTACACAAGTCAACTCAGCACACTACATACAAGCCAGTTTCAGAATGTGTGGTTAAAACACAGAAATCCAACATTTTTACTAATAAAGTGTACAATTATTTGCAATTTAGAAGTATTGACATCCTTAAACAAACTCCCCATAAGATGCATTCTTTTTGGCATTTGTGTCAAGCGACTGCTTACCTGAACTTTAACGGTTCCTTGGGGATCCTGCACATGTTCCAGAGTTGCATCAACATCCAGTGCCACTACCAACCCCGATGTAAACCTCAGGGGATTATCAGATTCACCAGTAGGCTCAATGATATTTGCAGTAGCTCTATGGAGCTAGTAGGGGCAAAGCGGTTGGCAAAAATGAGGCCAGGGGAGGAGGAGGAAAGAAAAAAAGACAATCATTACTGTTCTTAATGGAGAAATTGTGCATGAGCTTTGGAGTCTTTTAGATACTGCCAGGAATTACTGAGTCTTCTGTATTATTAGCAGTAGCCCTGAGGATGTTAGGTAAGAAGAAGAAAGCCTTTGAAGAAATAATACTTGGGGCTAACCAAAAACGTGAATTCTAAAAGCTTCATGGTATATTAGGAACTAGTCAGATGCTAAGACAGTCTGCAAGGATATCGCATTTTAATTCTCTGTGTTAAACTGACCTGCTCTGGAAGAGGAAGGTGGAGAAAGGTACTTTGTCGCAGTGTTGTCTGAAGAATCTTGACCACTTCCGAAGGCTTGGATGTCACGAGTCTGGGCATTAAGTCCAGCAATTTGTCTACAAAACTGCCTTGCATATGTGGGAGCTCAGAGATGAAACATCTGTGTTACAAATAAATTAAAAATCAAATACTTTTTTCAACATTTTCAACAGTATTGTTATTTTCCACCAAGCTACTTAATCCTTACATTTAGTTATAATGACAGAATTAGATATGTAAAGTCCTCTTCTGATGCACGTCTCATACATAAGATAAAGATGATTTTGGCTAGTTATGTTGGGAACATACCCTGTGCTCAAACTGACAACATCAAGGGCTATGCAGATCTCACTTCTTGGGTCCTTCATCAATACAGAGCCTAGCGGGCAAAGGAATCTAGATTCACAGAAAAGGAGCTAGAAATGCTGAGGTGCCCATCAACAACACATTAATGAGAAGCAGCTACTGCAGGGATTTGTCCACTCAGATTGCATGTGCAGCTGTAATGCTATTTAGATAGTAAAAGTACTAATTAAATGAGACTACAGGCAATTCCAGCACTCTGCATTCAATCTCGATGTCTCAACAAAGAAACACAGCTGGATGAAAGAGCCATTCCTGGCATAGTTGCCTTGCACAGTTTTTAAATTTGTGCTTCTCAGTGAAGACATGCATATCCCTAATTCTTTACGCTGTGCACTTTCATCTGGCCAACTACATAGCTGACTCATTACAGGATCTGTCATACCCATGCACCCAATACGTGAGTTGTCTGACCCTCTGCTGCAGCAAAGTCTCCAGAATGGTTTTTCTCTACCAATATTTATGAAAGTATTACTTATTACATCTGAGGAGTGAAATCTTAACAGTAAACTACAATCAGTAGTGAGGAGGCGGAAAAGCTAGTTCTAGAGGTCAAGAACAGAGAATGGAATCCATTCTATAGTTTGGGACAACAGCCTCTCACAAGAATGTTTGGTATTTCTTATTCTTTATAGAGAAGTAAAACTGGGCTACTACCCTACAACCCTGCATGCAGAAGATGGTTCATTAGATTGAGTCACTGGTGGCTTATCTGTTATTACCAGCAACATTCCTGTGGTGTTTAGCAAGACAGTTTTGTAAGCCTAGTAAGTATTCATGCAATTTGGTGAAAAAAATGCACCATTTCTGTAGGTGAACAGCCTCTTGAACAACGGGCTCTCCTCCCCGTTTGTCAGCTCCAGTGTTGTGCTGTATCTTCACCTACAGTTGACTCAGTAAAGCCTGGACAGGCATACTGGACATGCCCAAAACAGCTTCAGGTCCTAAAGCCTGAGAAATGAGATTTTTTTCAGGATCCTAGTGGTGCTCTACAGGAGCTCATAATCCATAAACAGAAGCCTCTACCACCAGCTTGGCAAGGGTGGAGAAAAATCATGCTCTCCTCTGTACAATGCTAAGAGGGATATGCAGGAATACACATCCTTGTGTTCCTATGACTGCCACTATGCAGACAACAAATTTCAACTACTGTGTCATGGGATGCAGCTAAAATCTGGCATGCTGAGGCTGCACAACCTAGACACGGGGATTTTACATGTCTGAGTGTTTATAGGTGACCTTACAGCTAACTGACAAGATCCACCATCATCCAGATTCCCTTTGTGGAATTCATCACTGCCCATAGGAGTTACATTCCTCATAAAAAGTGATGAGTTTTGCTCATCCTGAGACTCAGAGCAAAGAAAAGATACAAAGCAAATGAACAGTTCTAGTCATTAGCTACCAAATAAGCTAAACATCAGGGAATGGGTAAATTTGGCTCCCTTTTCTCATCACTTAACCAGCCATAACTGCCAAGCATATGGACCACAAATAAATGGGAATTTAATCAGAACTAGAGATGAAATTCTGCTCAGGCAACTCTGGATACCTATGTCTCTCAGCTAGCTACCCAATTCCCTTCTGAGTCAACAAAAAAAACCCCTGGGCATCCCTAGCCTGACCTTTTTTAGACATCTAGATTAGGACAAGACGAAAAAGCACCTCTCCAGTGAGAGGAGAGCTGGGCGAGTGCTTCAGAAGCAGTGGTCTACAAAGCAGATGTCAAAACCTGGGCGAGATGACTCCCACCTTGAGCATGTAGACAGGTCACTCGCTCTCTCATTTACAATTTAGAAATTTGTGATAAAGAAAAGGGAAATTCCCTTTTTTGTCACACTCCCAGGAAAGCTCTTCCATTGATCCCACATTTAGAAGGGAGTTTACTTCTTGCTTTATCATGTCATGATAGCAGTCCCTGATGTAGGACATCAAAAGGGGAAGGGATATGCTAAGGGATGAAAAACAAACAGAATATTCCCTGATGACAATGGCGGAGGGACTTTCTAACATAAAGTGAAGAAGCAACAGTTTCTCACCTCTGAAAGGAATCTACTTCCTGTAGGAATTTTTCACACATCCCAAAAAGGGGTTCCACTCTGTAATGAAGATAACATTCCTTGGTTTAGTTTTAAATAAAGAAATCTGGCTCTATGGCTATGAGCTTTTAGGGGTTTTGGAATCCAGTTCAAGCTCCCAAAAACTAAAAGATCTTACAATGTTAAGGCCAGAAAGGTGTTCCCCACAAGAGGAAAAAAAAAAAAAAAAAAAGCAATTGCCATCTCCCTCCCCACATCCATATCCCACTCCCACAAAAAAAAATCATTTGCATAAGGCACCAGTTAAGGTCCCAACACCACTGCTAGAAAATATTAACTTTCCATCTATAAAAGAGGAGGTCAAGAGTTAAATATATCATGGACCTCTATGGCAACACAGTAAATTGATGGCAACAAACTCAAAACAAAAGTAAATAAATCAGGATACTAACCACCTTGCTCTAACTCCACCGAATGAAATTCTAATTCTACAGCCATCCAAACCCATGTGTAACTTCACTGACCTCAGCTCCCAAAATGAACCACAGAGAGCCTCTCATGTTACCCACACACAAGCATTTTGTGTCCAAGTCACATAAACATTAGTTGCAGATCAGTCAAAAAGACAATTCTTTTCTGATGCTAAAAACTCAGCAAATAATACTTAATGAAGCAAACACAATTAGTGCATTCTTTGATACATGACTTTTCCTTGTATAAATAGGTCCCAAATATCAACTCTACAACATTTTTAACCTATTTACATGTTCATAGCTGAGAGAACTCAACCCCCACAACATGTCTTGCTAATAATTTTGTCATCTAATTTAGTATTATGTCACTGTACAGCTACACCAAAGGCAAAAGAAGGCTCTTCATTCTGAATTAGTTTAGCAAATGGTTATTGGCATGTCGTGATGTTTTATGTGTCTAATTTATCCTTGCTGGTTTTTGGGTTTTTTGGGGGTTTTTTTGTTTTTTTTTCAAACAAAGCTGGAGGAAACTAAGCTTACAGTTAACCCTAAGAAGATCCTTGTACCAGGTCATCCTTACCCTCTAGTGGTACGTGCAGTCACTATAAGCTGTAACGCCTTCGCTTGCAGTCTCATGTGATGAATAATGACCACTTGTCTACTCTCCACTCCGCTGTACATGAACTCCATTTTGTACGTTTCTTCCAAGATCTGGCAGACAGACACCACAGGGTTAACAAACCATCAGACTCAGTTAAACTCTTGCACAAGCATGCTCACAAGATTCTGGTATTTTTCCTCATACTGAGGAACACATTAATCCATGAGTCTCATTCTTTTGGTGAAATTCTTCATGGCGTAAAGTGGCACCTAATACTAAAAGGTTATCTCGGCTATATTAAAGAAACAATTCGTGAAACTTGACCTGAAATCAAGCACTCCCTCTGTTGGCAGTCTATCTTTTGACATTGCATTTTAAATTTCTAGGGGTAGAGCACTCACAGACTCCCACCGGCTACTCTGGAATACAAAATGTGAGCAGCACAACAGAACAACCTCAGTGGTCCTGCTCAGGTTGACATTTTTGGAGCTAGGTTTGACAAGTTCACTTGAAAACAACTTTACATTCAACAACGCTTCATGTACTGCAGCTGAAGATGGGAACTATCACAAGATAAGCAATGTTCTGGGCTATTTTAGATACACAGTTAAAAGCTTAGATGGGACATTGCACAGTTTTACTCATCATACTTTACCTGTTGAATAAATGAGCTTCAGTAGACAAGAGAAGTGCTCAGATCAATATAGTTGAGTTCAGTATGACTGTACAGAAGCCAAGAACTTGCTAATTACTGAATAGGAAATATTCCCTCACCTTGCGTTGACGGGAAGTGATCTATATTCACAATCACAACAGATAAAACTTCCCAGGGGGTTCACATGCAACTGAGAAGGGCACCCAAGACAGACAGTTCAGTTAGTGAAGATTTAAAAAGCTTATAGGCTTTTGTTTCTACTCATCCCTGGGGACAGCTGTCAACAGCATGGAGGGTTTTGATGCACAGCAGTACCTGCCTCTTATTACATTTTAATTAACTGAACACTCAAAATGTCAGCATAGTTTCCCAGCAGATCCATGAACTTGCTTTTACCCTAGATTTGTTTCCAGATTATTTGATACCTTGCTTTCTCCTTTACCTTTTCTTAGGGCTTAGCTTCAGTTTTTCCAGGATCATTTATACATCACAGAATCAGAATAACTCAGGTTGGGTGGGACCTCCAGAGGTCACCTAGCCTGGTCCCCTGCTCAAAGCAGGTCTAATTAAATCCACTTACTCAGGGCCACATCAAATTGTGAACACTTCCAAGGACAGACACTCCCCCCACCTCTCTGGGCAACCTGTTATAGTATTTAACCACCCTCACAGTAAATTTCCCCCCCTTTATATCTAATCAGAGTTCCTCTTATTCCAGTTTGCATCTGTTGCATCTTGTCCAGAGCAGTCTGGCTCTGTCTCAGCTATACCCTACGATGAGGCAGTGGTAGAGAGCAGTACATCCATCCTGAACACCTCTCTTCTCCAGGCTGGACAAGCCCAATTCCCTCAGCCTGTCCTTGCAGGGAATGTGCTCCAGCCCCCGACCACCTTGGTGGCCCTCTGCTGACTTGCTCCAGTTTGTCAGCATCTTCCTTCTACTGGGGAGGCCAAAATACAGCACAGCCCTCCAGATGTCATCTCCCCTGGGCTGAACAGAGGGGAAGGATCACTGCCCCAGGCCTGCTGGCTATGCTTTTGGAAAAACAGCCCAGGATGCAGTTGGCCTTCTTTACTGCCTCATGT
Organism: Haliaeetus leucocephalus; assembly: GCF_000737465.1. Lineage (NCBI taxonomy): Eukaryota > Metazoa > Chordata > Aves > Accipitriformes > Accipitridae > Haliaeetus > Haliaeetus leucocephalus. Next base: position 4,042,003 of record NW_010972972.1, on the reverse strand, counting down.
TCAACGTGTTGTCCACCAGGATCCCCACGCTGAACATCAGGAGGTTCCTGTCATCCCAATTCCCCAGCCTGTCCAGACCAGCCTGAACAGCAGCCATGCCCCCTCCCAGCCTATCAACTGGCTACTCAATTTGGAGGAGCCTTATCACCCACTTACTCCCAGAATCCTGCCAGTTTGGTGAAAAGGAAACATCAGGAGACCGCATCAAAGGCTTTGCTAAAGTCAAAGATATATGAATCCACTGCCCTCCCCTTGCTCACAGCACCAGTCCCCTCATCGCAGAGAGCAATGATGTTGGTCAAGCATAATTTGCCCTTGGGAAATGCATTTTGGCTGTTCCAAATCACCTTGTTGACCTTCACTTGTTTAGAAATGGCTTTTAAGAGGATTTGGGCCATAACCTTCCCCAGGAATGAGGTGAGGCCAAGCAGCCCACAGTTTTCTGGATCTTCTTTCTTGCTCTTCTGGACAATGGGTATGATGTTTGCCTTTTTACAGTTGTCATGAACCTCCCCCACTCACCACTCGTCTTTTGAAGATGAGGGACATTACTCCACTTTGGGCAACTAAGATTTACTTGGACAGACTACCACAGTGAAAGGTCAGAAGTGTATTATTATTGTTGCATGGCCAAGGAAGGGCTCGTATCCAAGGACTTGCCTCCGCACAGACCCAGACGCTTCTACCTCACCTGTTTCGCTGCAGCAGATGCCAATGCGTTCTGTTTCAGGTACAGAGGAGCTGCCACATTCCACAGCTTCTCTTGCAAGGCCTACAGAAGAAAACCACGAAATGATGATAAATACCCAGTTCAGTCTAAACATTATAACACTGTGCTAGATCAGCTTGGGAGCAGGGAAGATGCCCTGTCTCCCAGCTGTACGCCAACAGGTTGGTTGAAAGAGCAGGCCAAAGTTTTCTTTTGTGCTTTTAAATATAATACAGAGAACCAAAGCCTACAAATTATGTATTGTTCTATAAATACACAGGGATACCTATACAACTACAAAATATAAAACAGAAGTTGAGAATAATATTAACAAAGCTATAAATTAGAGACTGACTGAGCCAAACTCTTCAGTACTTTTTAAGGAGAACTTTACACAGAATGAAGTCACTTATTAGAAAAACAATAGCCCACTGCTTTGTCACCTCCCTGAGACCAAGATCAGGACAATCTCAGATTGCAGGCAAAAAGCAGAAACAGTAACAACTGTCCCCAGAAACACACCTACACAGTTATATTTCTGAACCTTCCTGTTGACAACCTCCACCCCACCAAAGATTCTGGAGTTACTATGAATACTGAGTGTACATCAGCTACTGATACTTGTATTTAAAAAAAACCCAACCAAAACCCCCATTCAACCACACCCTATTTGCTTTTTGATTTATGTTTAAAAAAGTTAAGAACGCTTGACTGGATGATTTATACCACTGTCTCCTTTTTGAAGCTGCGTGTCCTTAGATGCAGCTACACACAAAGCTGGCTGTACCCAAAGCTCAAGAACATACAGACTATATCCTACATCTAGGCTGGCCCCAGAATCCCAGCTAACTATCCCTAAAATCACAGGGTATGTAGAGCCTTTTGTCTGGAAGTTCCTATGTCTGGAATCTTTTGAGCCTCAAGAGGCTAGGAAATGAAGATTTTTTTTTCCCCAACAGCTTCTTTCTGTTGGGGAAAGAAGCAATTGGAAAGAAATCTAATGAAAAAGGCTGCTCTGACATTCAGGTTCTCTCTGCCATATCAGAATTTCTAGTTGTATGATATTATAAGTTACTTTTCATTTCAGCCACATTACTGACTCCTCTGCATCCTTGAGCCAAGAACGGCTGATGCAGCTTTTACCCCCTTCATCCAAACAGAGCACTCTTCTTTGCCAGATACACAAACCATCTGGTTCACTCCAGTCAAACCCTGGAGAAGGGCAACAAAGCCACCTCCAACTGCTGGTCCTTTGCCTGGATAGCACATTTCGCTTTGGCAGAAGTTTTGGATTTAGCTAGGATTGTACAGAACTGTAACACCACTCATCTAAAATACCTTCTTTGGGCGATAAACGTATTCCAAGGATTTGAGGGCTGCCATGAGATATGCCAACTGGCAGCGACGCATTTAGCAAAGAAACTGAAATCCCTTCTTGATTTTACATAGCAAAGCTTTTATTGAGTCCCTTCTGGAAACATGTTTGTTGCTTGCTTTAGTTCTTGCTTTACATGTGTATAAGTTACATTCAAACACCTAAATAATGCCAAAAGACTAACTTAAATACTACGGCCAGCTTATAGCTTGAGAAGTGAAGCAAAAAATTAGTTCCTGTTTACAGCAAGAAGCTGACTTCGAAAAAGGTTGCTGCCATGGCGTCAAATTAACCACTTCACCTGCTAATACCAGATAGATCGATCATTTCAGTGCTGTAAAAGAAAGGACAACTGATTTTTTGCTCAATCAAGTCTAAAGAATTTCTTTGGCATTGGTGCCAAAAAAGCTGTCTACAAAACACTGTCTATAAAAACTCCACTTAGAGCAGCCGAAAAGTATTCCAGTGGCCAGTAGCAGAGAAAAGTGACTCTCGTAATATAAAAGGCTACAGAGTAGTTGCCTCCATTGTGATTTTTGTCAGAAAATAAACTCTGCACTGGCAAAATACACACAAACCGACATAAGCCCTAGGTACAGCAGAGATCTACACTGGCGTACTCATTGGCAAAGTTACTGCATAAATTATTTGCCACAGAAGGGAAGCAGGAATATCAGAAATCCATGGAACCTGCGCTTTCATCATACATCAGTTTTCAGCACGAACATAAAAATGTGAAAGTGCATCACTGTGATGGACTGGGGGCATTTTTGAAGAATGGCCCAAAAAACACAGACAAAGTCAAACCTTGATGAGGAGCAGCTGACACTGAAGGTAAGTTGCAGTGAAATCTGCCATCCCTGCCAGTTCCGACTGCAGTTCTCCAAGCCTCTGAAGATCACTGAAGCACGTGAAAAAAAGAAAAAACAATGTTGAGACAGCAAGCAAGTTAATCTAAATGCACTCAGAACACAGCAACAGTAACGATGAAGCCAACTATTCCTGCATCTTGCTCTTTCTTATCCTTAGAGTAAGGACCAGAAACGGTAGCAAAACATGCACTACAAAACAGTTTGCACCTTGGGACTTGGCATCTCCTTTCCTCCTGCAGGCTGACACAAGCACAGCAGTGGAAGCAATAAGTCTGTCAACCCACATTACTCTGCAGCCCTATGGGAACCATACAGTGTAGCAGTTCCAGATTTAACTTAAAACGCTCCAGACTTCTACAGCGGCTAACGAGTCATTTGTGTTACACTGTTGGGAAATCTAACTATTCCTGTTGGCTAGGAAAGGTTGTCTGGAACATGTCAGCCTCACGCAACCAAGCATATTTGAAATATAGCTGCCTTTTTAAACCAAGCTGAAATCTTATGTACTGATGTTTGCCCAACTAGCTGTTGCATGTTGTCTGGTATTTCTTGTAAATCATACAGCAATAGAAGGAGCTTTTAACTTGATAGAAAAAAAGGACAGTTAATGGAACCCAAAAAGGCTTTATAGCTCTCTACTGTTAGACATGTTTTAAAATTAAAATGTGTATTAGAAAACAAAACTCATTTTTTGTTACAGATCTCAAAATAGGTTGGATGATGTGGATTTAACACGTCTGTTCTTCTCTGCATTTCGCTTTGATCCAAAGTGTACAGAATTGTCATTCTACTTCCATGTTTCCTACTGTATGGTTAAAAAGAATATTTTTTCTTCAGATGTCCCTTCCCTTTTGTTTACTTTAGATTTATTTTCGCATTTATGATACAATTCTGAAACTTTGGCTCTGCCAAACCGGAAGGTTGCTGAGCGCTGACACATTCAAAAAAATCCATCTGTATAACTTGCAGCCAAAGAAAATCTCTCCTAAGCAGAGGGGCTATGCCTTCCTTAAATGCAACAACAGTAGAGACAGCCTAAGCTTTACAAAGTGACTCCATTTCATCTTCTCCCAGAGAGCAGAGAGAAGAGGAGACTCCTGGGTGCTTAATTCCTATGTCATACTTAATGCATCACAACACACTAACAGGGAACAGGATGTCATCTCTCAGCTAACAGCCAGGCACATATTCCATTTCCCAGTCTTCTACAGTTCCCAATTCCACTAATTCTATTTCCTTACAAATCTTAAACAGATTTCAACATCCCTGCAAGACAAAAAAAATTCCTGTTGTATAGATGGAGAAACTAAACCACAAAGACCGATTTGCTAAAAAGCCTGTCTTACAGTTTCAGCTGCAGAGCCTGGGGGAAGAGCGTTAGTCTTAAGCGTGGTTAGGAATGCAAGTCCCAAGTAGGCACCAGGTCCACGAGGTCTGCGCTACTTCCCCCAATGACAACAAGGAAAAAGGAGGATGGAGTTATGTCCCACCACAGAATCCACTGCCATGAGCCTCTTCTATCCCCTTCCTCTCAGCAACAAAATCATTGGCGCAGGAAACTTTTGCCCTCTGCAAAATAACCTTTAACGGGTTTTTTGGTTTTGTCTTAAATCCTCCCTTCTCTTAAGGGTGGAAAACAGCAGCTGGTTTAGTACGGTTCCTGGGTGGTGATCCCAGCAGGAAAAAAGCCAAGCCAATAATTTCCATCAACTCCAAAGCATTACTGCCCTTTACTGCATATAAACTATGCACGCAGCCATCTCTGACAGGATTCCTACACTCAAAATCAAAAACATTCACAGCCTGCGAGGTTTCCAGACCTTCATTGTGCCTATGAGATTCTGGATGCTCTGCCAACAGATTACCTGTTTCAAGCATTTAGTGTATTAAATGCTTTGAGACTATGTTTTAGGCTGCACATAGTAGATTCAAAACAGCTGAAGACAAAGCATATAGTTTTCACAGTTGAGTTTTCAGTGAGGAGCACACTGTTAATTCGCCACTGCAGGTGGGTGTGAAAGCCATTCACAGCTACACATACAGAAAAGGCAGCTATTTCAGGGGAAGGAAAAGAATAAAGCTTTTTGGAATTCCATATTCCAAGCAAAGCATTTTAGATTGTTTTTCCATCTCTCAAAATAAGGCTCTTTTCCTCTTTCCAAGCAGAGGAATCACACTGAAACACTTTTCAAGTTTGTGTAAATTAGTCTAGAGATGAAATGGAAGACACAGCATAAAACCCACATTCAGAAGCCATCCTGTACACCCTTATCTATACAACAGCACACAGCAACATGCAACAAAAGGAAGGCTAAGAAGAATCTCCATCCTTTATTGGATGTGGGGGAAAACATAGTGACAAAGGATGAGGAAAGGGATGAGGTACTTAATGCCTTCTTTGCCTCAGTCTTCAATAGTAAGACCAATTGTTCTCCAGGTACCCAGCCCCCTGAGCTAGAAGACAACAACGGGGAGCAGAATGAAGCCCCCATAATCCAAGGGGAAATGGTTAGGGACCTGCTACACCACTCAGACACACACAAGTCTGTGGGGCTGGATGGGATCCACCCCAGGGCACTGAGGGAGCTGGTGGAAGTGCTCACCAAGGCACTTCCCATCATTTATCAGCAGTCCTGGCTAACAGAGGAGGTCCCAGTTCACTGTAGGTTAGCAAACGTGACACCCATCTACAGGAAGGGCTGGAAGGAGGAGCTGGGGAACTGTAAGCCTGCCAGTTTGACCTCAGTGACGGGGAAGGTTATGGAGCAGATCATCCTGAGTGCCATCGCACAGCACGTACAGGACAACCAGGGGATCAGGTCCAGCCAGCATGGGTTTATGAAAGGCAGGTCCTGCTTGACCAACCTCATCTTCTAGGACAAGGTGACCCGCTTAGTGGATGAGGGAAAGGAAGTGGATGTTGTCTACCTAGACTTTAGTAAAGCCTTTGACACCGTTTCCCACAGCATTCTCCTGCAGAAACTGGCTGCTTATGGCTTGGATGGGCATATGCTTTGCTGGGTAAAAAACTGGCTGGATGGCCGGGCCCAAAGAGTGGTGGTGAATGGAGTTAAATCCAGTTGGTGTCCGGTCACAAGTGGTGTTCCCCAGGGCTCAGTGTTGGGGCCAGTTCTGTTTAATATCTTTATCAATGATCCGGACGAGGGGATCGAGTGCACCCTCAGTAAGTCTGCAGACAACCCCAAGTTGGGCGGGAGGGTTGATCTGCTGGAGGGCAGGAAGGCTCTACGGAGGGATCTGGACAGGTTGGATCGATGGGCCGAGGCCAATTGTACGAGGTTCAACAAGGCTCAGTGCCGGGTCCTGCACTTGGGTCACAACAACCCCATGCAGCGGTACAGGCCTGGGGAAGAGTGGCTGGAAAGCTGCCCAGACGAAAAGGACCTGGGGGTGTTGGTCAAAATCCAGCTGAATACGAGCCAGTGGTGTGCCCAGGTGGCCAAGAAGGCCAACGGCATTCTGGCTTGTACCAGAAATCGTGTGGCCAGCAGGACTAGAACAGTGATCGTCCCCCTGTACTCGGCACTGGTGAGGCTGCACCTCAAATACTGTGTTCAGTTTTGGGCCCCTCACTACAAGAAAGACGTTGAGGGGCTGGAGCGTGTCCAGAGAAGGGCAACGAAGCTGGTGAAGGGTCTGGAGCACAAGTCTTATGGGGAGCGGCTGAGGGAACTGGGGTTGTTCAGTCTGGAAAAAAGGAGGCTGAAGGGAGACCTTATCGCTCTCTACAACTACCTGAAAGGAGGTGGTAGTGAGGTGGGGGTCGGTCTCTTCTCCCAAGTAACAAGCAATAGGACAAGAGGAAACGGCCTCAAGTTGCACCAGGGGAGGTTTAGATTGGATATTAGGAAAAATTTCTTCCCTGAAAGGGTTGTCAAGCATTGGAACAGGCTGCCCAGGGAAGTGGTGGAGTCACCATCCCTGGAGGTATTTAAAAGACGTGTAGATGTGGCACTTAGGGACATGGTTTAGTGGTGGACTTGGCAGTGCTAGGTTGACGGTTGTACTCAATGATCTTAAAGGCCTTTTCCAACCTAAACGATTCTATTATTCTAATAATATTGTCTATGCCAGAAAAATCTCTCTGGTTTTCAAACTGATGAAGAATGCCAAAGTCCTTTATAAGTGGGACTGGTGGCAAGAACCTGATAAATCACCAGAAGCAGGTCCTCTCCTGCTGAACGAAAGGCCACAGGACCTGGAAATTAGAAAAGCAAAGGGGACAACCTCTCTCTTCCCACAAAAATGAAACAAAAGAACCCTGCACATGCACATTAAAAATAATATGATCAAAATAAAGGACTCGTACAGGGACAGAGAACTAAGAATGACACACGAGGCTGTTACCCGTAAAAACTGAAAGTGTATTTTACCATAAGCAAACAGTCCAAGAAGAGCACCCTTAGCTGACTCTTACCATGCTCTGAAAAGATGTTCCTCCAAAACACACACTGATTATTCAGTGGGGCAGAGCCAGAGCTGAGACCATCAGTTTTGTTTCAAACAGGCTGTGAATACCTTTTTATCACAATGCTCTCTAGAACAAGTCTCAGGCTAAGTGCCCGATGGCAAAGTACAACACCAATATTCAGAAGCAAAGCACCTGCTTCAGAGAAACTGGGAATCCTAACCGATCTTCCCATGAACAGGTCAGCTGGCAGCCTTACCGGATGGTAAATTCCAGCAGCTCCTGTATGCCCTGTGGGTCGAGGTGCTGAAGGTTGTAAACCCTCTCCAGGCTCTGATGCAAGAACTGCTGGGAAGGATCTTCATGGGGTGTAATACTGGGAGAGACAGGGGATGACACCAGCTTTCTACCTGGCAACTAAGCAAGAAGAAACACACGTGTACAGAAAAGTCTAACACAAGTTAACAACATTGTAAAATGCTGCTGCATTAACAACTACCGAGAGCTCCGATTTATTTCTCAAATTCAAGAATTTCAAGTCTACATCTTTTATCTTTGTTAGTTAATATTCTCCATTTTATAACCCACTTGCAGCTAGAGATATTCAGGTTAAACTTCAACATCCATTTGAGGGTAACATCTTCCTCATCTGTTAACTATGACACTGTGAAGTCGAGGGAAGTCCAAGACCACACAAACCGCAATTCATTTTATGAGCTGTAGTAAGACTTACAACCAACTTCAGTCCCACCTGTACTTCCATGCAGGAAAAACATGCTTCAAAGCAGCAGGGAACACATCTCAACCGCAAGTAAACTGTTTAGGTAGGACACAAGTCAAATGTTGGAAGATCTACAAAGGCTAAGCTCCCCTTCCCCACATAGAGCTACAGAAAGTTCCCAGGAATCCTGCCCTCCCAGTATTCTTTCCTAACCAGCAAACCATGTGCTATTCTCACTTGAGAGCAATAATGTTATTATTCTCGCCAAAATATTACAAAATCCATATTGTAACAATGTAATATTTGGCTCTTCTTACTTAATATACATTTCAATATTCATTCGCTTGGTGCTTGGGAGAAAAAACTTTTAGAGTTGAAGCATTACACACTGACAGACATGGAAAAAAACGGCAATATTCATAACAGCATGGTGAAGGACAAAACAAAGTGGTTCAACTTACTCTTAATGGAGGGACCAGATGAGAAAGACTATCCCGAAGATAGGCATAATGTCTGAATGTATGATCAGAGAACAGGGCAGGCATTGTTGGGCAACTTTTAGCAGCATTAAAAATCAGAACCAGAACAGCAATGTCTATTGAAATGGATTGTTAGAGAAAAATAAACAACAGCAAGAAATGCTCCTTGGGGATAGCAAGTTAAAACAACAACAACTCAACAACCCTTTCTTTGCTGGAGATTGTTTAGGAAGTTCTTTACAGTTGGAGAATGCTTGGCAAAACCCAAAGAGGCAGCTGTCCGAGCAGATGAAAACAAAGTACAAAGCACAAACATTACAGGATGGGCCATATTGGAGGAAGGATGTTACTGCCAACGTGGGATGGCTCGGAGGCAACACAAAGGATAGGAACCAGCAGAATGTGCTCATTAGGTGGAGTTTCACTCTTCCTCAAAGCTTACACTGTGCTTACCAGTTTGGTACCCAAACATCACCTAAAATGAAACATTTACCTCTGAGTCTTTGAAAACTGCTGCATTTCCTATGATGCCCTGAAAAACATCCCTCTTACACAGACTTAAAACAAACCAAAGAATCATTGGGAAGATGATTCTGGGACACAAAAAACATTTTCACAGTCTGAGAGCCTGAGAAATACAGAAGACAGCCAAAGGCTTTAATCAGTTAGCCCAAAGGCTGGGGCACTCACCTGCAGCAAGGCTGATGCCAAGCATAGGATTTCTAACAGGAGAGCATAAAAGGATCCCAATGCAAAACTTATGATCGTCTGGGCTCTCGCCTGCACAGGGAAGAAGTAGGTTCAGCCACAGAAGGGACTGAACTCATGTCTCTCACCTCCTGAAAAATCTTCTGCATCCATGGGCTGCCAAGCTTCCACTTAACAAACCAATTTCTCCTCTTTGCCCAAAATTCTTTCCACATTTTCAGCTGAAGCTATTCAACTAATCTGATTCAAATTTGCTAAGTGCTTTGAATCAAATAAAACCATATTTTTAAATAACAGTTTACACTGGAAACCTATCATTCAAGTCTACCTTGTAGTTTCTGGCTCCCGGGCCTATCTTTCACAGAATTTATCTCCATAGAATTTTGTGGCAAGTTACCTCCAGAACATTCTCTCAAATAATATTCTTTGGTTCAGGGCAGGAAGGTGCATTGAGCTAAATAACAGCTTTCTCCCCCCTGCAATGCTCCTTCAATTCTCAACTCACAGGACAAATTTACTCAAATTATTACTCAGCTATCTGATTAGGGATTAATCTTTCTCTCCACCTGATTCTAGCCCTTTCCAATACTCACAAGGTATTTATTTCATCTGTATAGAAGTTCTAGTGGATGGCTTGTGACTGGTGAGAGAAATAAGGAGTAGCTTCACAGAGGAAGAGAGTTGTTCCAGCCTAACATCTCTCAGCATGCATCAAAAATAACATTACATTCTGCAATCACACAGAAGGGAAGTAAGGAGAATGAACAATGGAAAAATGGTATTTCGCATTTCCAAGGCATCTCCTATTGTTAAGGATAATGGTATAACAATAACAGTTTGTATTCTAAAGCACTAGAAGTGCTAACATTAATATAAGGATTTCTGATTTTGAATTATTTCAAAAAGATGATAAATTTATAGCATTATAGGGATTCAGCCACTGCTGCACTAAGAGACGGTATTGTTCTACACACTGCACAATAAGGGTAGGAGAAATTTTACCTAAATTGAAAACAAACAAGGAAAACCACTCTTCTTATTTAAAAGCTAAAGTATCTTCAAAATTAGTGCAAACTAGACAAATGTTTTCACATCAAAGACTCATCTGCAAAGCCTAAACCTTGACAAATTGCTTGATGAACAGATTATTCATCACAGCATAAAAAAAGGCCAATTATACCACACTGGTATTTATGAAGATGGTTCCAGATAACAGTTATTCTATCACTTGCTGAGTAATTAAGTAGCAAAGGGATTCAGAAATAGCTACAGGATTGTCTGCTACAGTTTGAAATGGTTTAACAAATGTGAGCATCAGGAAAATACAAATAAAATCTATTACAGTCAAAACAAAAAACTGGCTTCATGAAAAGATACAAGCTGGGTCATCCATGTCTGGTTCTGGAGTGTCAAAGAACGGATGTGTGCTTAGCAGCTCTGGGACTAATGGAAGCACCAAAGTGGGATGCCTGCTTCCCAAGAACTTCAAGCATCTGAAAATACACAGATTGAAATATTTCTTAGTAAACATGCAAAATACAACGTTTTAAAGCGTTATTACTTTATGTTGCAGCGGCACTTTGTGACGCTGGTCAACATCAAAATCCTACTGTCCAAGCTTATGTGCAAACTCATGGCAATGCTGTCTCTTCACATCTGAGCTTTTGCATTAATATTTGGTAGGATCCAAGAAAACTGAGAAGACAGCTTGAAAAAGCAAGCAGTAATAAAAATTATTTATTTAAACTGTCCAAGAAATATTTAACACCTGGAGCTATACAACCCGAGAAAAGCTTTCATACTAAACACTAACAAATGAGGGTATCCTTTTCTTCAGAAATAAAGGAGTGAGGAGGTAAAAACCCAACCAAATAACAAAACCCAAAACCCCCAAACTCCACCAAACTCCAAAAACAATGCAAGAGTACACTGGAAGACAAAGCAGACTAAAATAAGTGTTTCCAATAATAGCCAAGAATTCCATCTCAAACCATGTGTGCTGGAGCATCACTTCCTTTGTTGCTTCCATTAAACAATCAAAAAACCCCACACAAATGTTCACTATTTTTGCTGAGACATAAGAAGTCCCTCCAACAGCACAATGCCACATAGCCAATCCACTTGTCACAACCAATATAATCAACTTCAGGTAAATATTACTATTTAATGCAGTGTCAAGTAAGCACAAAACATTAGTTGCATAGAAGAGATGAGGTCTTCAACTGAAGGTTGAATTAATCTTTCTGGGAATGCTTTGAGTGCTTATAATAGTGGGCTATTTCCAGGAGTGGTCATCAGTTCTGGATTCCCAGTATGAGTATTGACAAGCAAGAATAACGCGGAGTTTCATGGAGTTTCATCAGCCACGAACAGGTACAATGCTTAGTATAGCCACTATTCCAAATATTTACAGAATAAGAGGATTGTATACCTGCAATACCCCTTACTTCCTTAGCTAGCTCAATATTTGCCTAACACCTCAATTACTAAAAAGAATAGGAAAATAAGTAGACACACAAGGACACTGAACACACTCACTTCCATATGGATTCTCTGTCTGTGGGATATTTAGTTAGGTTTTTCAGCAGCTCCACCAGTGCAAGATGGATGCCTTCTTTAGTTGAGACATTGGTGCAACACAACAGCTCATGAAGCGCTTCCCGAATGTCCCTTGAAGAATCCTGAAAAAAAAACCCAACCCAGACACCTTTGAGTGCTGAGAGAGAAGATGTGCCTGCATACACATTTACTTTAAAGGTAGCAGTTCCTGTTCCTTGGCTGAATTAGTACTAGAGGCATCTGAAAAACAGGGCACGTTTCCAGTTATCATAGCTAAGCACAGATGAAATGACAGACCAGGAAACTGCTGCAGGGTCTCCTGCTGGTCTCATCCACCCGTGTGCTTCATTTACTGGAATGCACGGGAACTGTTTCACCACTGACCTTCTCAAGCAGAGCAAGAATCACTATTTGGTTTGGGTGATGTTGTACCCTTAGGCATAGGCAGTAACAGAAAAGGAAGGTGCTGGGTAACTCAGCAAAACAATCACCAAAGATTGTTTTACCATCTTTGGAGGAGCCTTTTATTATTCAACACATGAAGCTCAATTCCACAAGCCTTAACCCAGTCCCCAGTCTCCAGAGGGTTTGTGTAAGTGTTGAGGACATGTCAATGGCTGGACAGACTAGATTAACAGTGACCATCCATAGGATAAAGGAACTTGACCTAACTATGGGTTTATAGACGGACAATAAAAAAACCAAAACACACTTACAAGTTCAGTCAGGAGTTTTGTTATGATCATATGGGATCCCTAATGTACTGCTTCTAAAGTCACACTGCACCCATTTTATTTTTTAGGCCAGGGTGATGTTGTACAGAGGAGCTTATGCAACCTCCAAGCAGTATTTTTAGAAGTGCTGGGGCTGAACTCCAGCTTAATTAATTACATTCCTTCTGCCAAAAACCACCTTGCCATTCCATATCAATGTATTATACTCCCTTGCTATCAGCATTTGTGTGGCACTGCTGGATAGAACGTGAAAATCTGACAGGATACAAGAAATGGATGCATTTCAATGGTGGATTTTTAAAATTTTTTTTAAATTATAATTTGCTAAGTATCAACAGCTCATTCATCACTGTCTTACACAAAAGAAGAAGGAGCAGTCCTCTTGTAAAAGCTCTTAAATGACAGCCAACACACACAAATGATCAAAGAAGAAAAGCACAGCAGGGCTGCTCAGCCATTTCTGATTTTGGTGGTGGAAGGCAGACTATGACCAAAAGTAAAGACATACTCTAAGGACTGGAAGGAAATGACCACAGACATAAAATACTCCAGGTGAGTTGCACAGACCACTGGAAGGGCAGTACAGAGACAAGCGAGGTGGAAGACTATGAAGGGACAGACAGGAGCACAACTCAACAGAAACTGAGATCAAGGATAACAGGGAAAGCAGAATCCAAAGCCTGGTCAAAAAAGCAAGGAGTAGCTGGTAGAGTTATTCAGATTAAGTCAAAGCGGTGGGGTGAAAACAGAAGTTACCCCCGCATCCAACTGTTCCATATTTACACTCTCGGAACAAATTTAGGCACCAAAGATAATGCTATTTTTCCATATCCTTTATTTTGGTACTGGAAGATGGATTTTACAGAACACAAGCAAGCACCTTTCAGAATCAGACAAATGCATTACAATGTTAATAATTTGCACACTTTACCTACCCTAATACCTGATAGTAACTATAATAATATAAACCATAAAACATGTATGATTTATCATACTTGGTAAGTCAGCACAGAAGCGTAAGACAGAACCCCAGTCTAACTAGGACATTTTTATACCTTGATGCACAGGTCCCCAGCTTGAACAAACGTAAATCAACTACATGAAAATGTGAGGCACCTAAAACTCATTGCTGCATTTGCAAATTCAGATCATATTCCACAGCATTTGTTACAGCTTGATAAAATAGGTTAGTCAGTTTGCTTCTTCCTGGGGCACAACTAAAAGAAGCCACTGTTGCCCTGGGTCAAGCAAACAGGAGGTGAAAAGACAGAAATAGCAGATTTGCAGCACTGCCTGAGGCTGGGAGACTACCCAAAAGAAGCAGAAACTGGCCTACCATGTGTAGCAGAATCAAAACCCCCATGCCTCTAGGGCTATAACTCAGCAAATAAATCAGGTCTGAGGGGAAGCAGTTTGGGACAGCACTGTTCATACAGGCAAAATCTCTTCCCCTTCCCAGATCAAAGCCATCAACCAGGAACAGCAGCTGACTCATGCTGTCCCTGGATCCTGGCTAAGCAGTGACTGGTTGGGAAAGGCCAAATCAATCCTGCAGAGCATGCCAACAAACCCTCTGAACAGTCAGAAGAGAGATCTCAGGCCTGTGCCCTGTCTCTGCTTGGTGAGCAAAGGTGTAGCTAAAGCAGCTGAGCAAAGGAAACAGAAAGGAAATGAAGTTGTATTCAACGTGAAGTGGGGCAGAGCACTGGACCACAAAACAAGACAGAAGGAAACACATATTAGGCAATAGCACAATGATCAATGGAAGAGTTTTTATCTGAAATTCATCTATTTCAAAACTATTCTGTTGTCCTGGAGATTACAAGCTACTAGACCTTAGCAGCCTTTGGGGGTGTTCAAAGAAGAGCAAAAAAACCAACAACAAATAAAAAAGGTGGACAGTTTCATCTCAGAGGAAGGGACTGATTAGCATTATATAATTATAACACCTCAAAGAAAGCAGGAATGCAAGTTTTTCCCCCTTAGGAATTTCTTACCTCCAAGACAGCTAACACAGTATCCAGCTGGTCTTCCCGCAGTGTGATATTGTTGGAAATTTTTCTCATTGTGTGTATTGACTGCAATCTCACCTCCTCAATTTCATCATTAAACATGTCAACCAAAAAATCCAGGCATTTCTCCGCAAAAGAAGGTGAGGACTGAGCCAACATACAGAGGGCTTCAACGGCAGCAATCCGAACCTCTATTAAAAGAGGGGGAGGGAATTAATTCTAAGAGCTGTTTAAAAGGACATACCACCCAACAGCCAGGCCTCCTACTATTCAAGGACTGGACTAAGGACAGGAGGTGCTAAGGAAACACTAAAGACGATAGAGATGAAGCAAGGACCCAGGCCATTGGGGACCTTTTCACAGGCAAGTCTTCAAATCAAAAACCTCACCTCTCCTACAGCGCATGGTGCTGTCATAAGCATCTGCAAGAGGGACTTGCAGGTGAAAAATAGATCTCCTACCCAGCAATAAATATTACATATTTCATAGTGCATTTTGCAAGTGTAGCATTAACCCTGGTATCTTAAGCAAACTAATTTAGATAATTAAACTCTGCTTGTTTTATTCTTCCTGACATTGTAATTGCTTGGAGCATTCACTGCATTTTTAACTTGCCGTGTAGCACTTTATGAATTGCTGAAGAGCCCTTGAGTATCAGCATTTCGGCAGTAAACAGAATGAAATTCCTCTGCTTTGTGACTTCGGGTTCCTCAAAAGAAAGGAAAAAGGTGCCACGAAACTATTAAAATGACTCAGAATTTAAGCAAAAAAGCATCAAGAAGTGTCCAGAGTGTATTTATGCTGTAAAACATCGCAGGAATTTGAAGAATACCCAAAGGTAACAAGCTTAAGTGGAGATGAGACTCTTTTCCCTGGAGCCATCCTCGCAAGCTTCCATAACATTTATGTGCTGGTATCATAAAAATGAGGATTAATCTGATGTCTTGCAAACATTATTGTTTTAAACATCCTTTTATTTTTCATTCAAATTAGCTCATCTTGAAAACATTTACTTAAACTCGTGTGTAGCTTTTAGGCCTATTGTTCCTAAAGAAAATATTCGATTCCTGATGATTCTGATTAAGTAGAAAAATGCAAACACAGCAAGACCCCTGCTTATTCAGTAACGAAGCTTTTGTCACAACTACAAGTCTCCGCAGTCATTAAGACCAAGGTATTAGAGAAAAATAACATTTTGCCAATATTGCTTTCATAAGCTGACACAGTAATTCAGATTTAAGTTACAACATGGAATTCAAGAAATGAAGCAGCACTGCAAGTAAGGAAGAAATCTCAGCAGCATTTAAAAATGCTGCAGTGGAGGGAGAGCTCTACATTATTTAAAGATCTGTGTATGTTCTACATCTGTCCATTTTATCAACACTCCCCAATAGCACCATACCGCCACAAGACCTACAGCACAAGAAACTGGAGAATGTGTTTCACAGGTCAATGGAGTGAGCCAGTAAAAAATTTTTTACTGTTAGTCAGAGAAAAAAAAAAGTTGCATTTTCAAGCTTCGGGGAGAGTTTAGCTATTAGGAAAACATGCTTTTATATTTCTAATTTAGCTTCCCCCTTCCAGTAACATTAAAAGCAAATTCAGGAATAATATTCAAAGTTCGGCATTTTCATGGTTCTATGCAAATACCAGCCGTTCTCAATAGCCTTAAGAAATAAAATCTTCACTTTACCCACAGGAAAGTTGGGCTGGAAAGGGTAGCACACAGACTTTCCTGAGGCCGTCAGCATGGTCAATATTACAGCCAAATCTAGGAGCTCAGGAATGCCTGCGTTCCAGTTTGACACTCATAATTCACCCTGCTTAGAAGAACAGATCAGATATAATCTGCTGGAAAGACATTACAGCCTCCAAATCCATCATAGCAAGACCTCAAGAGACCAAAACGATAGCACTGTGGAACAGGTAAATGTGACCTTAGAACATAGGTACTTCCATTAAAGAAAAAGAATTATCAATAACATTGCTAAAGATGTAAGCAAGACCTCACCTGAAATTTAAGCACCTGAAAACATACAGATCTAGTCACCAGTTTTCAAGAATAATGCATTCTAGGTGGCCAAGAGGAAAGCTTTTACAGCAGCAGAGAATAAAAGAAGCCTAGCCTGTTTAGCCCCTTGCAAAATGAAAGCTGTCTATTAATTCATTAGGGAAGCCAGCCCCTGAGAAAAGCAACAACTATTTAATCTAAAACCTACCACTGGCTAAGAACAAATGGTTATAAATTGGCTATGGATAAAATTGGGTTGAAAATTAGAAGAAGAAAACTTCTGTTTGTTGGAGCTGGTGGATTCTGAAATATTTTGAAAAATATGTGGGTTTGTCTCCACTAGTTCTAACTCTTGTTAGGATGGAAGCTGCTATGTTTACAAAATGAATGATTATTGGACTCCATGGACACATACTGCCATGTTTTAAACAACAAGTTCTATAAATTTCGATTTTCCTTCCTGCAGAGAAGACACCAATTTCAAACAGCAGCAAGTAATATTGCCAATTTAGAGCCACATGCAACTGTTAAAGTCAATAAAAAAACCAAAAAAATAATCCCAGTGGGTTTCTGCATAACATAAGCAACCACTTCTTACCAGTTATTTTACTAAAACTTTACTGTTTATAGGAAGCTATTTGGTTTTGGCTACTCAATGGAACATTTCTATCCAAAATTCTCTGCAACACTGTAGCATCTTTGAAACAACTGCAGTATCAAAGATCACAATGGAATAAAAGCCCACCACCCTGAAGTCCACGATCTGTTAAAAAAACCCAAACGCAATAGCCAAGTGATCTATTTTGACCAAAACAACCCCCCCCAAAAGCAAAACTTATTAGCCAGCACACATCTCCTCCTTTAGTCATTCCACAGTAAGTCAACACTTACCATACATCTCATCTTCCAGGCCATGAACAAAAGCCCCACAAGCTCCTGATTCAATCAGGTTTACAGCACCTGTATCGATTTCTTCTTTGGGAGCATCATCTCCCCACTTTCTGCCACTTGAAAACTCCCCAGAGCTGTAGAGTTCTTTGGCTCGTTCATGCGCAGTGCGCTTCCTCTGTCCAAACAAGTTTTTCAGTTACAACCGTGGTAAACTTTGAAGATGACCAAACAAAATAGTAAACAGACATTGACAGTCACGTGCAAATGCTAAGAAAGGCAAATAGTACCTTCTCTTCTATGAATATTTCTAATTGCCAGTAACTCTTTGTACTTTTGATGTTGGGAAAGGATAATAACATACATTTTAATTAACATATTCTTAGACATCTATTGTAAGACCTGCCAAACTGGGTCAGAGCAAAGGCCTGTCTAGTGAAGTATCCAATAACTGATCTGCAAAAACAGATGCTATCAATTTGCAGTTCAACTTGTTAAACTGCAATTAAATACTTTAATGACTATCAATACTATACAGAGTTCAGCAATGTGTAAAATGTGATATTCATTCAGCATGCTTGCTAGTCCACCTTCTTTCCCCCCACACTGTAAATAAAGCTGAGCAGCACTTTCTTTAACAGCCTTTACAAAGCAGCCCACAAAAACTAGCAGCTCTAGCTTAATCTTCTTTTGCAGAAAGAAAAACTGAACATAATACCTCAAGGGGGTTGCTTAAGGAAGGAATTTTACTGAAATGTTTTGCTCGTAGGGCTCAGTAGTCCCAGCCTTTAGCTACTCATGTCTCTTGAAATGTCTAGGTCTACTGGTCAGATCTTGCAGGCTGTTTCCATAAGCTTGCTCCTAAAACTAGGATGCAATCTTTCCATGCACAATAAATGAAGCTTTTAGCCAAAAGACTGTCAGAAGAACACAAACATTTACCTCTCATCTGCGAAACCTGAATAGCCTAGAGCTGTTTATTACATGCTCAGCTAATGAAATCTAAAACTAGCAATTGCTTCATTGACTTTAATCTAAAAGAAAACCTGTCATCATCAATTAACTCTCAGCAGCCCTGAGGCAAGGACATGGTAAACAAACACACTCAACATTAACATACCTGTTGTGCAATTTTAGTACACTACACACAGTGAAAACAAACCCAAATATTTACATACCCTCAGATCCGACATGAGCTTCTTGTCAAGGGTCTGCTCTAAGAAATGGGAGCTAACTTGTTGCATAGAACCCTAAAGAATAAAAAAGAAAAAAAAAAATCAAAACCAATAAACGTGATAATTCAAAATTATACCATATAATTTCCTGACTTATCCCAACACGGCATCCAATCTTATCTACTCATTCTAATAGCTTCATACAATGCTTGACACTACTGTATGTCAGAGTTTAAAGAAGTTTACTTAAGATGGTCAGAATATCTTATTTTCCCACTGAGGTTAAGAAGGTCTTTCTTGAGTTCAGTGGTTTACATGTCCTGTGCTGGAGAAGTAGAGGGAGGGAATTATAACAAGTACTTGGTTTTTTTCTTGGATACCCAACCCTCTACTCTGAAGGAAACAGTCAGTGCATAGTTCAGCTGAGAAACTTCTGGGTTTCCTCAACCCCTCCCATTTCTTTCTTCTCAGAATTTTGGAAGAAATTTACCTGTACAGTTTTTAAACATCCTCCCATTTCTTTTCAAGTTGTGCTGGTTTTCGCTGGGATAGAGTTAATTTTCTTCACAGTAGTTAGTATGGGGCTATGTTTTGGATTTGGGCTGAAAAATGTGTTGATAAACCAGAGATGTTTTCATTCCTGCTGAGCAGGGCTTACACAGAGCCAAGGGCTTTTCTGCTTCTCCCCCCACCCCACCAGCGAGGAGGCTGGGGGGGCACAAGGAGTTGGGGGGGACACTGCCGGGACAGCTGACCCCAACCGACCCAAGGGAGATCCCAGACCATAGGACGTCATGCTCGGCAGATAAAGCTGGGAAAGAAGAAGGAAGGGGGGACGTTGGGAGTGATGGCGTTTGTCTTCCCAAGTCCCCGTTAGGCGTGATGGAGCCCTGCTGTCCTGGTGATGGCCGAACACCTGCCTGCCCATGGGAAGTGAGGAATGGATTCCTGGTTTTGCTTTGCTTGTGTGCACGGCTTCTCCTTTACCTATTAAACTGTCTTTATTTCAGCCCACTTTAACTCTTCTGATTCTCTCCCCCATCCCATCGTGGGGGGAGTGAGTGAGCAGCTGTGTGATGCTTAGTTGTTGGCTGGGGTTAAACCACAACACAAATATATGTGAAAAGTAACGTAACAGAAGATTAACTATTCTCAGCTAGAGAAGAAGAGAATGCAACTTACCAATAACTTAGCAGCTTGTACTCTAACAACCCAGGAACCATCACTAACCATATGACAAATTTTTCCAAATGCATCATCAACCAAGCGTATTTCTTCATTAGAAGAAGGAATCGGGACGATGCTAACATAGAGAAACATGAATCAGTTTGTTGATCTTATGCCATGCTGGATGGCACCAAGTAAGAAACAACTATGCTGAACTCCTATGGATGTGCAACAAATACCAGGAACCAAAACTTCATCCGGATCAGTGCATTCTTATCACGTATCAGCAATTTGTACACATCAGTTTTCTAACAGCTACTCCTGAGACTTACTAGCACAAAACTCTCAGGCTGAGGATGATTACTCTGCCAATACTTCGAGTCACTTTGCATACTATACATACCTTTCAGGGTAAAGTTGACTGAGGACCCAAATTAGCTGAACTGCAGCACTGCGCACTTGCTCATAGTCATCTGCCAACAGCTTGCAGGCCTGAAAGAAGATTCACAGTCCAATATACCTGAAGTATCTCCACCTGAGCTGTCATTCACTTCCCACAGAGGATTTAGGATCCTTACCATAAATCAGTTAGGACAGATTAAAAATCAGGATGAATTCAGTCTTCCCTTCTACTCCCTAGTATTTCCAAGTTTGATCAGGTAGACTACTCCTAATAAAGTCAATCAGGCACATGCTGTAAAACTCCAGAATTGCCTGTACTATGCAGGAAGCACAAAATGTGAATCTGTAATAGAACTAATTTGATAACAGGCTTCAGCTGCGCAACCTTACTGATGTAACATTTCTAGGCTTCATGTGTACTCTCCAGCGAACAAGGGTTTAAGACCAAGATTGTTAGATGACAGCAATAATTATGTAATACCTTGCCCTTCCCATGACTGCATCCCCCAATAAACAATATATATCAGAGCATAGGCTTTATTGCATTTAAGCACAATGGATGCAAAATAGGTTTTTATTTCCACTGCCATAGAACAATAAGAAATATAAGCAACCTAAGTGCAAATACTCCACCTCTGTTCAGTGCCCTCCTCCTCTCAAAGCACATTGTCACAGAATCTAAAAAAAAAAATATGCAAGCAAGTACAAAATAAATACAAATTAATACAAGGTTTTACCTGACTGTAAATAGCCTGCTGTAATTTTAATCCTCTTTCATGAAGCTGCAGCTACAGAGAAAAAAAAAAAAGAAAATCACAAGAAAGTATAACCATAAGTTTAAGTGACACAGACCACGTTTTCACCACTGTTTTTTCTGCTTTCAGTAAACTTAGTTGCTTGCATTTCTTGATTGCTGCTATAATTAAAATATTTCATTATTGTGGCCATAGTATTTTAAATAATAATCTTGACTTCAGTACAATTTTTTTAAACTTCACAGCCATTCATACTTTGATTGGTTAGAAAAATACAATTTATATAAATACACTGTCTGTCCATTCTCCCAACCTTCAAATGATTGTTTAGTGTTAGCCATATTCGACAACAATTAAAACAGATACAGGAATCTTCAAAATAATTAGTTTACTGCCATTCCTGAAACATGGACCCAAAAGTAGCATTGCCAATGAATTTTCATGCCCTGTGAATCTTTCAATCACCGAACCAGAGGGATAGCAAAAATCATCTTACTAAACGCTGTTTCTATCTGGAATAAGAAAGTATCATGAATCTAACTTATAAACAAAGGGATAATATCTGGCTGAATACCATCAAAAAGAAACAGTTGCTTTTCTATATCCACTTCTTCAAAGTACAACATGGTAGCAAGGAAAACTATGATCAAGAACCCTAAAAGTCGTTAGTGACCCTGAATTCATTCAGGACATTTCCATGCTTCAAACAACAGAAGGACAGTTGTCTTTGTGCTGTAATTATAAATTCAAGTCATAAATCTTGCTATGGATTTGGCTGAATGCCATCATAAAAGTCACTTGAATGACTTTAAAAAAAATTGTACCAACAAAAATTAGAATGGAATGAAAATGAAGGATGAGTGCAACCTCCAGCAGAGGGAGATCCCAGACAGATACAATTGCAATTTGATCTCCTCAGTTGCATCCTGCTTTTTTCTCTGGAGTTTAATATCATTAATTCAAATACCCTTAATTCAAATACCCTTGATGACCATCACGTTAGATGGGATATTGTTATAAACTTTAAGGGTAATAGAGAAACTTCTGTACACCCATATACCCACAGGCAACTCACATTAAGCAAAATTTTCAAGTGCATGGTCTTTGCTTGCTCTTCTGCAAAGCTAAAAACTTCTGAAGGGTCCCCACGCTGCAGCCCACATGAAAACCAGTAAACCTCATAAACGGTTAGAGAACGCTAACGAATGTGACCATGCGGCAAAACATAAATGTTGTTTAAAAAAACCGAACAAAATTATTTCTGGACTTATCACACAGGTTTCCATGATAAGCAGCTCTCTATTGCATGTTGGAGTATTAGTGGCTCACTGTAATTCTGGTAACCAATGCTAAATCAAGAAAAACAGATTTGTCACTAAAGAAAGAGCCGACATAAACTCGAAAAAGTCAACAAACTTCAAAGCTTCTTCAGCTATAGCTAAAAAAGAAATTGTTATGAATCACTAAAATGACCCTTAAGATCTCATATCACTCTCATATTTCAAGACCTAGTTTATTTTTCCAGGTAATTTTGATATGCTAAATGGACTAAGTTAATTAAATAATCTCTAACCTAAACCTCTTCGGATTAGTTTGCAGGCCCCTACCAGCTTCCTTATATAACCCCAGTTTATTCCACTGTACCAGCAACACTTACCATGGCTTTTATAGCTGCAGTCCTAACACGAGGGTCCTGGTCATTAAAATGATCTCCTATTATCTTCTGGACATCTTTGGCAGCCTGGCTTTCAACTTCTTTTGCAACACCTTTTTCCACTGGTCCAAGACAGCCAATTAACTGAAGACACTTATTTCTTACACCATGGGAAGAATCTGTCAGATGCTATGGAATGGAAGAGAACAGACATAACCGGATTCTTATTGTTTTTTCACCCCTTCAAAACAACTAATCATACTAAGATTCCTAGCAGTTAAAAAATGTTAATATGTAACAGTTTGTTAAGAAAAATTAAAATAATTTAAACAATGACTGTGTATTTTCTTCCTGTGGCAGTGATAAAAGTTTCCTGTCCCTGGGAGGCCGCCTTACCTTGCAGGCTACCTCTACCAGTCTCATCCTGACAGACGGATTCTCTGTGAGTTTTGTGCCGATCACCAACAGGGTGTCCAACAGCTGAGCAAGGACTTGGTGAGACTCTGCAAAACAAAACAGCGAAAGGCTACATACCTCTTTTCTCCAGCTGGTGAGAAGCTCAGTATCACAGACTCATCCAGGTTGGAAGGTCCTCCTGAAACCTTCTCCTTTCAAGGTCGGAAAAAGCCTAGCTCCCTCTGCTTCTCCTTGCACATCACGTACTCCAGCCCCCAACCACCTCAGTGGCCCTCTGCTGAACTCACTCAACCTTACCAGCACTTATCTGGTACTGAGGAGCCCAAAACTGGATGTGGGATTCCAGATGTGGTCTAACCAGTGCTGAGTAAAGGGGAATAATCTCTTCCCTTGACCTGCTGGCTACACTCCTGTTGCTACAGCCTGGTACACAGTGAGCCTTCATTGCTCATTCACGTTTAGCCTACTGTTCACCTGGACCACCACAACACTCTTACCTCTAAGTTAGAGATAGGAGTTTTGATGGATGGACTGTTCAGCGGGTAAGGAACTGGCTGGATATCTGTGTCCAAAGAGTTACAGTCAATGGCTCAGTGTCCAAATGGAAACCAGTAATGAGTGGTGTCCCTCAGGGCTCCATACTGGCACCAATAATATTTAATATCTTCATCAGTGATACAGACAGCAGGATCAAGTGCATCCTCAGCAAGTTTGCCAACACCACCAAGCTGTGTGGTGCGGTTGACATGCTAGAGGGAAGGGATGCCATCCAGATGGACCTTGACAGACCCATGCGAACCTCATGAAGTTCAACGATGCCAAGTGCAAGGTCCCGCACATGGATCAGGGCAACCCTAAGCACAAATACAGGCTGGGCGATGAATGGATTGAGAGCAGCCCTGAGGAGAAGGACATGGGAATACTGGTGAATGAAAAATTGGACATGAGCTGACAATGTGCACTTGTAGCCCAGAAAGCCAATCGTATCCTGGGCCACTTGAAAAGAAGCATGGCCAGCAAGTCAAGGGAGGTGATTCTGCCCCTGCAGTACTGCATCCAGCACAAGACAGACATGGACCTGTTGGACCGAGTCCAGAGGAGGGCCACAAAAATGATCAGAGGGCTGGAACACCTCTGCTGTGAGGAAAAACTGAGGGAGTTGGGGTTGTTCAGCCTGGAGAAGAGAAGGCTCTGGGGAGACCTTATTGCAGCCTTTCAATGTGTAAAAGGGGCTTATAAGAAAGATGGAGAGAGATGTTTTGCGAAGCCCTGTAGTGACAGGACAAAGGACAATGGTTTTAAACTGAAAGAGGGTAGATTTAGACTAGAGGTAAGGAAGAAGTTCTTTACAGTGAGGGTGGTGAGGCACTGGAACAGGTTGCCCAGAGAGGTTGTAGCTGCCCCATCCCTGAAAGTGTTCCAGACCAGGTTGGACGGGGCTTTGAGCAACCTGCTCTAGTGGAAGGTGTCCCTGTCCATGGCAGGGGGGGGGACTCAAAGACTTTTAAAGGTCCCTTCCAACCCAAACCATTCTATGACTCTATAAATGACATTAAAATAAAATTAAACCACATCAGGTAAAGCACATACAAACTGGGAATATAACATAGAAAATAAGAATGGACTTTAATGAAGCCACAAACAGGACAACCTATACTTTCCTATTACAAATTCAATGCTAATACATTAATGCCTTCTTGCATTAGCTCTGATGAGCTGGCCCACAGCATGATAAGAAAAATACTCCAAAGAAGCTTCCACTTTAAGCAAGACTGTCCTCCAAAACAGAGCACTTTGGAAGCAATGGTTCTCACATGGAGATGCATAAGCAAACTTTTTACTCCCTTAAAACAAAGGTATACAGCAGGCATGTCTGAGGAACATTTTTCTCCTCCTCAGAACATGGTATTGTCTGTCACCATTCACAAAAGCAGAAAATAAACACTCTGAGCAACAATTGCCAATTATACACTTCAGACGTAAGGGCCTTGCCACTGTCCTAAATGCTTAAAGACTACATGATTCTCCTTGATCTCAAGCACCACCTGAAAAGCAAGACTTACTCTCATTTTGAAGCGTGTTAATGGCATCATCCATAATGCAGTCTGGGGAAAATCCTGCAGTCTTCGATAACAACCCCAGCAAGGAAGCAATCTTCAACCTTACAGAGGCATCATTCTCCTGGAAGGAAATAACAGACACTCCCATTCATGTTCCATCTTGAAGAGCGTGAAACACCACACACAGGGAGGACCTATATATAATTCAGCACAAGGGTCTGAATTTTACTGTCAGGCTACTTCCTCCTCCATACATCCACAGCACACCCCATAGAAAATTAAGCATACTAGAATGTTTATCTGGAAGCTTCCAGTACATTTCAAAATTATTCTTTTACTCGTAATTCCTCAAAATTACCTTCATATTGTTTCAAAATTTAAAGTTTAAATAATCAGGTTTTCAAGATGCCGGAAAATTCACTGTTGATAATGTTAATATCTTTGCAAGTTTTTAATGAACAAATGGGGGAATTTTTGAAGATGAACTGAGACTGATGGTCTCTTGACCTCTGCTAAGCAGCAGGGCCTGTGAAATACAAAAAACAACTGTTTCTCTTAATGGTGGAGAGGAATCCTGCAAATCTTTTCCAAAAGAAAGAAACTCAACACAGCAAGGTTAAAGAAAAAAAAAAAAGAAGCATATGTTAGCTGCACATAACTGCTCATTTAAGCAATAGCAAAAGCTGTCACAGGCGATAATTACAGAAATAAGCTTCACAAATTAGTATTCATTTTAAATTGATTTTAAAAGTTCATGCATTTCAAAGAGTTATTATTTTGAGTCTTCTACAGGCTTGTACAAATAAGACTTCTGTTCATAACTGGAAGCTCTCTCTTTTATCATATTGCCAAGGATATCCAATACAGAATAGAAAGACAAAAAGAAGTCTGAATTTCATACTTTGATCTTACCAAGCTATTGTGCAACGCTGAACACAGAGGTGCAGTAATATTACATTTACAAATATTACATCTTTCTACAGGTGCAGAAATATTATGGTTATAACTTTTACGTCTTTCAACAGTGTATAGGAGAGACTTCAGTGTCACACCCCCCCCAGTGACAAATGCGATACCTGTGGGAGTAATCTCTTTCTCAGCTGAGCTAAGAAGCATTTTTTCTTTTCAGGGCCGAAATTATGTGCTTGAACAACAGTTACTGACTACTTACATCAATGGTAGGACGCACGGATTTCCACAGTATAACACATTTGGTGCTTACTCACCATTACTCACTAGAGGACAACCCTCTCCACAAATACAGATTAAATCAATGATTTCAAAAAGGACACTTATAAAGGCACGTTTTAAAGCTTTATGAATAACGTCTGCAATGTTTTCCTTACTGACTTACGAGCAGCCACCCACTCCTGAGGGCATTTTCTCCCTCCTTCTGATGCAGTTCTAATTGTCAAGTGAAGGATCAATATCTGGATACTACAAAGCATATACTACTTCTGCTATTTATTTGTTACTTTGCTGTTAAGAATTTTTTGTTGACAAGTTTTTTGTTGAAAATTTTTTCAGAAGTGCTTGAAAAGTGCTTTGTCTGCAGCATAAGAAATAGCTAAAAAGTTGCTCCACGGTTAGAGGAAATTAAGAGCAAGGTAAGGAAACATCAGTCAGGAAGGATTCCGATAAAGTCGAGCCAGCTTTGGACAGTCAGGTTCCCTGGAAAACTTGTCATGTCTTTGCCTCTTGTTAAGTTAATTTAAGACTAATCCCGCAAGCCATCTGCAGGGATAACATAGTCACATCCGTGTCACAGGCTCCTGAAACCATCAACAAAGGGACCAAGTAGCATGATCAGAAACCACTCGGGTAAAGGACTACAGTCACTCACTCTCCTCACTGAGGGGTTCCAACAGCATAGGCAACTGAGTCAGCAACACAGAAGCCTGTGACTCCCTATTCCACATCCGAACCCCAAAAAACAAGACCAGAAGGAGGATTCTGAAAGCACGCTTGGCTCCCAGGTTCAGCACCTTGTAATAATGCTCCAGCAGGATCCTGACAACCCCTTCCACGCTCTCCACTTCCACGGGCTTCCTGGCAAACTGGAGCAGGTACTGCAAGGCATCTGCAGGTGAGGTGGCTTTGCACAGGTCGACATGGAGCGCGGCCGACTTGCTGGGCTTGGTCAGCCGCAGCTTCTTAGCGGACAGGTCCTCGTGCTGCTGCTGCACGCAGAGGAGATGCAGTTCAGAAACACGGAGCAAATCCTGACCGACTCCTTCCCAGAGTGAACACTCTCTCACCACCAAGCCAGAGGAAACTCCTGTGCCCCACAGCAGTCACTGGCCTCTCTGTGAGCTATCTTGAGAAGGGACACATTCCCAGCTCTCTGGGGCAGCTCCCATCCTGCCCAGGTAGCCCTGATCCCCGGGAAACACTGCTTCTCCCCACTCCAGCTTGGGGCAAACCCTGCCCCTTCCAAACCCCAGACAACCACCCCAGGGCAAACACGGTTTCTCACACACAAACGCCCCAGCCTGCAGCAGCCCGGCAGTGGCGGCCCTCCCCAGGTCGCCCCCTCCCCGCCCTGAGGGGAGCACCCTTCCCCTCCCGCACACCCCCTGAGGCAGCCCCCTTCCCTCCAGGCAGCTCCGGCCTCCCTAAGCCCGGGGTCAACCCCTCCCGCTCCTCCCCAGCCCCTCACGGACCGCACCGGCCCCGAGGCGGCGAGCAGCGCTCCCAGGCTAGGCCCCGCGGCTAGACCGGCGGCTTTTCCCACAGCTCCGCCGAAGCCAACCGCCGCACGGCAAAGCTCGGGGCAGTCCCTGTCCGCCAGGCCCGGCCCGGTGGCGGTGCGTTACCTGGACCACCTTGGTGAACTCCTCGTACACCCGCTTCTTCAGGTGAGCCGCCATGCCGCCGCCTGGCCCTCCGCGGCCGCCGTACGCGCCAACCGGAAGAGAAACCACAGAGTCACCCGCAGGGAGGTGGCAGAAAGAGCGTCCTCTCTTCCCGGCTGGAGGCCGCGCTCTATGGTCAGGCGGCCTCCTGTTGCCATGGGAACGCGGGCCTGACATGGCGGCTGCGGCCTGGCCCGTCCTACAGGCAAACCCCGCGGAGGGGGGCCAGCCCTGTCAGCCCCGCTCATTTCCCCCCCCCCCCCCACACCCCCCCCCCGCGCCTCAGCCTTTTGCCTGTGCCCAACA
>NW_010972972.1:3996034-4013705 GCF_000737465.1 Haliaeetus leucocephalus | reverse complement strand
CCCCCCCCCCCCCCCAAATACCCCCCGGTTTCGTTAGTACTTGACGTTAGACCATATAAAGGCCAAAATATAAATAGCGTGGCTTGACGTTTCCAGGCAAGCTCGCGTTAGACACAGTGAAAGCTTAGCATGGCCTTCAAACGTGTCTCCTTCGAGGAGAGGGGCACCGAGGAGCCCCCTGACAGACCTGTGTCTAGTTAGGTGACAGGAGACACAGGCAGCAGTTATATCTGTGATGCTGCGTGGCTAGAGGTAGCCAGGGGCGGCCACAGTTTGGTTGCACCTCAGGGACAAGGAGATTTGGGAAGAGGCTGAAGGGTCCGAAGGAGGGCCATGGAGATGACCGAAGGTCTGGAGAACGTGCCCTACGAGGAAAGATGGAAGGAGTTGGGTCTCTTCTCCCTGGGCAGTCCTCAGCACAGTGTTCTCTGTACTTAAAGGGCATCCACAAAGAGGATGGGGGCTCTCTCTTCACAAAGAGACATGTGGAGAAGACAAGGGGCAACGGGTACAAGTTGCACCGGGAGAGATTTCCTCTCAATATAAGAGGGAAATTTTTTACAGTGAGAACCGTCATTCGCTGGAACAACTTCCCCATTGACGCAGTGGAGTCCACATCGCTGGGGGTTTTCGAGACATGACAGGACGGGGTGCTTGATAATCGCATCCATGCTCCCTTTCCCACCAGAGGTTGGGCCAGATGATCCTTCGAGGTCCCTTCCAGCCTGGGCTGTTCTAGAAGACCATCCTTGATAAAACTATTCAAGTTCCTCATGACAGCAGTCCTGTAGTCTTAGGAAGTCGATTGGTTTGAGACTTTAACAATCCTATAATCAGATTTTTGTTCCTAATATCTAATTTCAATCTCCTTTGTTGTGACTTAAGCCAGTTACCCTTTCTTCCACCTTTAGTACATATGAAGAGTAGCTGATCTCCTTAAAGCAGTCTTTTGTCTATTTGTAGCCCTCCTGGGTCTCTCTTCTTCTAGGCTAAGCACCACTGACCACTTGGTTATGATCATAGATACGATCATAGACCCTATTTTCTAAACCTTTTTGCCTTCTTAGACACTGATTGTATCAGTTCTTACCACAGTTATAAATGCGAGACTTCTCAAAGAGTCCCCTCACATCTACAGTAGAACTGCCCTGAGGTCGGTGGCATGACTCCTGACTTTCCCTGGGGGGAAATCTGTGCTAGGATGAGCACATCTGAAACCAAGCTTAATTAGGAATGATTCAAATCCATTAGCATCGAGATAAAACTTCAGATCTTTAGGATTGGGGGGGCGGGGGGAGATGTCAGTAAATAAAGCACTTCTGTATCATTCAAAGAGTTTTTAGAAGTTATTTATTTAACATAACAGAGATCGTTGTCCTTAACTGGAAGAAATCCATGTTCTGAGAAATAAAAGAAATATAATCAAATTAGCCATTATGTTTTTCAGAGTGATTAAAACCAAGCTAACAGCCATCTTCAGTATAAAAATAAACTTATGAATAATAAGATTTTAAAACACAATGTAGGACCCAACTCATGGTCTGTAAAGGAGAATTTGCACTGAGGTCCCAGACTGCCACTTCAGTGGCGCTTCCTTCCCATCAAACCACGGTGGGGTTTCCCTATTCTTCCAGAAGCTTATATATTTAGAAATAGTATTGTAATAATAATGAATGTCATGAGAAAAAGATTAAAATAGTGTGGTCTGATAGAGGAGTGCATGTCCTTAGATTATAAACTCCTCAGATCAGTGATAGTGTTTTTACCTTTTGTTGATCATGGACCATAGCTGAGGTTCTCTGTCTTTCCTTCAGAATAAATAATAAATAACAGTAATAAATACATTGCCTAGAGAATAGGCTGCCCACTGGAGGAACAAGAGGAGAGTGGGGGACCCTGAAATCCTTCTTTTTAACCTAGGTTCTGGTATGGAAAACAGTGAGGAAAAGAGCTTTTGCCTGCTTGTTAGGGATCCAAATTTAATTTGAGCATGTGTTAATGCAGCTGTCAGTGTTTCCATTGGGAATTGCACATATGTGACCTGTTCCTGTTTCACTGGGAGACCAACTCCACGTGTCCACGAGCGTATTTGGGCTTATTAATTTCTCTTGGGTTGAGTGAGGTTGGCTCAACCCTCAGATCTGCCTCTGAATTTATCTAATAGTCAGCAGCACTGAAAGAGTAAAATTCCTCCTTTTCGTATTACCTTTTAAATCGTACAGTTATCCCCTAAAGCCCAAGTAAACAGTGGCTCTTAAGTGCTCTTTAATTTGGCACACGACCAAAGGAGATCCATGTGTTGGCCCATGCATTTCTTCCTGTCCCTCTAGTCATGTCTTAGTCTCCACAGCCCAAGTTGATTTGTTTTAATAATTGCTTTTGTCTGTTCCCCATCGATGGTGGCACTTTGCTACCACCAGGTGAACAGGAACTTGTAGAAGAAGTCATGCGATTTGAAGCGAAAACCTTTTTCAGCAACGTGAGGCTGAAAGGCTATTTTATACCCTTTCTCTTCAACATCCATTTGAATGCAGTCCAGCAGATCAGAAATACTTGGTGCTGCCTTCCAGGGGCCAAACTTCACCACGGATTTTTTATCCATGTCCAAGCTGTTCAAGGCATCCTGACATCTGGCCGCGTCCTCCTCAGTTCTGACCACGCACACAATGACGCTGGACCGGCGGGATGCGACCGCTTCTGCCCTCGCGATGCGGATCATCAGTTCGATGTTCTCACTGTAGTTGGGCACGCGAGCCAGAAACTGCTTCCTCGCCACGAGCTCCCCGAAGATCTGCGGGGAGTCCTCTAGCTGCTTGATTAGAGGTTCGATGTCGTAGAACAATGCCTCCTTGTAGACGTCCTGGATGCACTGGGTGGGCACTTGGTTACTGCGCAGGTACTCCAAGATGTATTTGAAATAGGTGCCTGGCCTGTCGATGAAGAACCTCCCTTCAGAGTCAGTCCTGAGTTTGGGCTGGCCGGTGAACATCTCTGCCAGCTTGGAGCCAGGGTGTTTCTTTAAGGTGCTCAACGTTGTGGTGTACATCTCCCCGCCGACATTTAACTCCACGATCGGTGACAACTGCAAGTATCACAAGGGGACAAAAAACCACAGGTATTACCTGTCTGAGGCCATCAACATGGAAGTGTCAAGGAAAAAAAAAAACGTGATTGTGGCTGGAAATTGGAATGACAGCATGAAGAGCGATATGAGCTCCCACCTCTTGGGGGACAGATGGGAACATCCACCCCATTTATTGCTAAAAGCAGATGCAGGGTGTCTACACAGCCCTTATAACCAGAGCAGCAGAGACATTTCTAAATGTCTAAGTCCTCACCACATCTTTGGGAAGTAGGAAAGTGTCGTTTTGCCAGCGGGGAAGAGGGACAAAAAGCACCCTGCCCAGGGGAGGGGTTGGTGGCTGTCAGTGTCAGTCTCCTGAGTCCCACACAAGCATTGTCCCTGCTGGCCCCTGTCCTTCCAGCAAGAGCCATCTGTGAGCTCTCACTCTCCCCATGTGCAGAGGGGCAAGGATAGAGGTCAAAGCTGTGCAACTCCATTCTTCTCACCCAAGCTGGTGTTTTCTCTTCAAAGAAGGAACTAAAGCTCTTTGAAACTTTAGAAATGGGTGGAATTGGCTTCCACTTGTCTGGGGGTTTGGTTATAAATACTGAAGTAAGACACAAAAATCCAGCATGTCAGAAGTGGAGGACAGAAGCTGTTTAGCAAAACACTTTAAAGATGTATGACAGCTCTAGCTAGGAAGTAAAATAATTCATGCAACTGATAGGGATTTAAGAAGGAAGAATGTAAAGTTTGTGTTTGGATTTATTTTATTTCACCATGCATTAACACCACTGCTATCAGAAACACATTGGAGGAGGCCTGAATGCCCAGAAAGCCGGACCTGGTGTCCGGTCTGCCCTTCCTGACGGTTCAGTGCTAAAGAGTTTTAACAGCCTCCCTTTGCACTCAGTCATTTTTTATAGTACTCAGTAGAGAACAAGGAGAGGGAAGAAAGGAGACAGCTATTTTCCCTCCTGCTGTCACTGCTGTAATGCAAGTCACATGCCTGGCTGGGACCACACCTGCCATTGGGAAGGCACGAGTCAATAAACAACCCTTTTGTCCAAGAGCTCACCTGCTCTTTCTTGGATCTGATCAGCAAGGATCTGCTTCAGTGCTGCTGGTCACATGCCTCAAGTGAAGCGTGTACTTAAGTGCTTAGCTGGATCCCACAAGTACAGACCCATGCAATGACGTGAGCTGATCTCACAGCTCACACCAGGAGGAGGGGAAGCTCCTGCTGCCCTCTCCTTTTTCCATCCTTGTACCTACCTACATGCTTCTGTTGCTCACCTCGTGCCAGCTCTGCTTCTCCTTCATCTTACTGAGCTGAGGCTCACTGAGGATTTAACAAGCATCAGAGGTGGCAAAAAGAAAAGACTGGGAACAGGCAACCTGGAGCAGGGGGCGACCTTCCCTTTAAACAGCAGCAAGCTATCAGGTTTAGCAGAAATTTGCTCAAAGCCTAGGCAAGCCAGGGAAACAACAGAAGATTCAGGCCAAAGACCCAGCTGGAATATTGCTTTACCCTAGTGTTGGTGGCTCCATCTTGGGGGCAATCATTTGCACTAGGGCCAAGGAGATGTAAAAAATTATTCTGTCTGAGACTGTGTGGTGATTTCCACCCACTGAAGGGCACAGCCCAAAGCTGTTTCTTTAATAAAGCCTCTCAGTTAGGAAATTTGCCATTAGTGCAAGTGATAACAACAACCTTCCCTGGCAGGGATCATTTGGTAAAGTGTCTCACACCTTTGAGCCTTTGCTCCGTTTTCAGATGGCAGTTCAGATGTTTCATGCTGTTTGTCACTAATACAAATGGGTGACATGTTCTTCATTAATGCAGTAGCCCAACTAACCTTATGTTCTCAGATCTTGATTAATGGTTTTGGCCTGGGACTGAACTGGTTCCCAGCAGACTGGGAGTACTGGCACCAGCTAATTCCCAGCTCTGTAATTAGCCAGTGAGGTGACACTTAGGAAAGTCATTCCACAAATCTGTGCCCCAGTTTATTAATCTGCAAAACAGTTACCTCCTTGGGGAAGCATTCTGCAACCTACACCTGAAAAGTGCAACACAAGAAGGTTGGATTTTTTAAAGACAGAAAGGTCTGGGGAGAGGCTGTACAGCTAGCAAAGAGAAGAGAAACTGATTAGCAATAGACTGAGGGCAGAGGAGACGAAAAGGAAAACATTATCTGATCTCATCACTGATTTCTGCCTAGTAATATGCTGCTTCTCTGAGATTGCCATTAATTTTCCTTAGAGCTAGAAAAACTACTGCTCCCACCTGATGATTCTGCATATCTGCAACACAGGGCAGCTTTTGCATCATTAGAGACTCTAAGAACTGTTGAAAAACCCCAAAACGCACAACAGGCTCTTATTTAGGGATCTGATCAATTAATATTAAATTAATTCCACCTCTTGTCAAAGGAGAAAAAGAATGACTCTGGTTAATTGCTGTTGCCAGATCTTGTGTGCTTGCGAGGGACGTGGCCCTTCTGTAAGCAAACTGGTGCAAACAGGTCAGAGTCAGGCACAGCTTTTTACCTAGAGTTCTCTTCTTGGCTGCATATCTGGCAAGCCCTGGTGTCTTCAAAATAGCAGATGGGGTTAAAAAAACCCTCTAATGTAGCCCAGAGGGGATGCTTTGATCCCACAGGAGGAAATTGTGCCCCAGAGCCCATACCTTATTCACCGTATGCAGGCTACTGGTGACCTGCTTCCCAAGGGGCCTGTGCTCCGACGAAATGTTCATCTCCGCGGGAACTGACAGCTCAGTGGTGTGGGAAAACCTGCTGCTCAGTGCTCGGGTCCTGCCCCACACGCAGGATGGCTCCTCGCCGTGCTCCAGTCCTCTTTCTCTTGTTTTTTTTCTTCGTTGGGTCAGGTTTTTTTCCAAGCTCCCAACCCAACCGCTGCGCCGGCGGCTCTGGTTTTGCTCCAGGCACAGCTCTGGTACAGGTTGCAGGTGCAGGGAGAGGGGAGGGAACAGCCTGAAAGCGGAACTATTTGCTGATTAGTTTTCTGGCAACCAGCAAGGTCCAGGGTGGACTTGGGCTGGCTGCCAGTGCACACCTCCTGTAATACTATCTGTGCGGTGACTAAAAGCCAAATAATCCTTTCCAAAGGAGGCCCCGTGCCCAGAGCACCTCCGAGGAGCCCCGCAGTGTGTGCCCGTGTGACCGCCTCTGCCTTGTGAACTGGTTGTATTGGAACCAGTAAACGTTTTCACAGCTTTTTGGCCTCCATGTGCTGCTGTTTTAAAGCAGAGTTTATCCCAAACCACCTCATTGATCCCATTTGTCATACCCATCGATGACGGATCAGGGTGTCTACAATCTGACCAAGGTGGTGGCATTTTCTTCCTTGCCAATACAATCTCTGGGCACTGAGTAATCTGTGCAAGTTAAATAAAACCAAACCTGAATCTCTGCTTGAGCCTGAACTGTTTTTTCAATTGGTCATAAATATTTGATTAGTATCTTTGCATGACATTGTTTTCTCATATCCTGTATCCACCAGGTACTGAAAGTGGAGAGCACCACAGATTTAGTGGTAGTGGGACTGTTTCTCGCAGCATTGAAACACTCACAAGGATGTCTGGGTTCATTTTTTAAATGCAGAGGATCAAATCAGAGTAAGCCTAAATAACCTCTCTAGATCTGGACCACAGGTCTGCAGAGGCTCCTTGGTTTTATTCTTGGTATTTCTGAGTGCACTGTTGCTTTCAAATTTGTCTTCAGGCCACTCATCGCTTCTGTGTCTTTGTTCCATTATGGTGGCAAAATTGCTGTGGACACGATTGTCCAGAGATGTAAGTCAATGTTTGTAATAAGAGACAATATCTTTTATTAGATCAGCTGATATAGATGGATAAAAACATCCATGCTTTAGGGCACACAAGGCTTTCTCAGGTCTGTCAGATCCTGTTTCAGCTTGCTTAGTTTTTTTTCCATTTTTTTCCAGTTTCTGTTGGTCTAATAAAAGGTTTCATCTCCTCTACCAACCTTGCCTCATTCTCTTTCATTTCAGGCTGCTTCCTGATACCAGCAATCAAAGGGAAAATCTCAGACAAATACAGCACTGCCTTAAAATCTTCCTGGGGGAGATTTTAATGATGAAAAATGACAGCGTGGTATATAAGGAAACTATCTGCACAAAATCTGCATTGTGCTTATGGACACCAGCTTTGCTGGTTTTCCATCCTCCAAGGATTTTGCTGGATCTATATCCTCTCAGAATAGAGCATCGATCTGACCAGAAGCTTGAGGCACATAGCAAAAAAGGGTTATAATTTGCACTGATTCATTTACTTTGAGAATAAAGCCAGTCCTCTCCCAAGGCTCCATCAAAGCTGGACCTATATTCTTTTGAATGCTTTGTGCATTTGGGTGAACCTCTCATCGAACCCAACTTGCATTTTACTTCTGCTGCTCTGAAGCATCCTGAGGGATCTTCAATAATAACCTGTGTCTGAGTTATCTCTGCTGCTTTGAATTTCCCCTTTGCCAGACCAGAAGAATAGCAGTGCTGGATGCACTAGTGAGATCTGCTTGGGAGGCCAGGTTTTGTGACCTGTAATAAATTTTAAAAAATCAATGATTATTGGAAAACGGGGAGAGCTGGAAGATCAGCATGTTCTGGGCTTTTGATTCCTGCAAATCCCATTCTTTGGGCTGGCTCACGTAGGTGCTTCAGAAAATACCCTGGATGTAACTGGCGGAGGTGGAGTTCAGAGTCATTCTATACGGCACGTCCTCGATGCTGGAGGTGATAACCTTTCAGTACTGCAGCTGCAGAACTGGATAGACAGGTGGACTGTCACCTCTCTGCTCCCATAAGCTTTTCACTTGGGAAGGGTGAAGACCAGTAGAAGAGGTTACTTTTTTCAAAAGCTCATCTGAAACGTTTCCCCAAACCAGAATCAAGGGTGGCCGAAGCAGTTTGAGGCCAAACCTTCAATGCCGCAGTGCAGATTCTTACCACTTCAGCAAAATGACTAGTTGTTAGCTGATGTCCACAAATCTTTTCTACTGCTAGGCCAACCAAAGCTGGTCCTTCAGTCTGATGAACATACTGGTCTGGTTCCCCCACTCTTTTACTCCTTTTTTACATCTTGGCCACTTTTGCTGGCACATTATGGGACAAAGAATCAGCCTGAAAGTCTGTGAAGTATTTTGGCTGGAAGTCACCATGTATGAGAAAAATCTGATTGTTATTATTTGTGCTGCTTCTGGGACTTTTTAATCCCACCAACTGCACGTCTTGCTTTAAGATGGCATTTTTCAGTCCTGCTATACAAATTACTCCCAGTTGGATTTTTTTCCCCCTTTTCAATAAGGATTTGATTTAAACTGCCAAATTAATCTGATCTCAAAAGAGGCCTTAGGAAGAACTTCTCACAGCCCAAGCCATTGGCATATCGCTGCCTGCCCAGGGGGATTTGGTGCCTTTTTTTTAGGTGGTCACATCAGGGGTGGCATCCTGGATTACTAGGACCACACATTTGACCTGTTTGGTGTCACAGCTTTTCTGGGCAGGCATCCGACTCTGCATCAAAGCCCTCTGTGCCTGCACTAAGTGGAAACAGTCACTCTTGCAGTTTGTCAGTCCTCCTTTTACCCCATGGTGAAAGGCATGCTGAGGAAACCAGTGGGTGGGGGAGCAGCCCATGAAAGGCAGAAGTGGGATCAGGGTTTTGGAAAGTTCTGGAGGAGACAGCTCTGACAAGGCTCTCAGCAGTCCACGCTGCTGGTAACAGCTGGCTGAGGCTGGTTTGAACCTCATTCTTCCCTTGAGAAGGAAGTAAAAAGCCAAGACCATGAACATCTCCATAGCCTCAGGCGACCAGGGTCCTGGGATTCCCACAACCAGCAGCTCCATTGTAGCTGCTGCTCTGCACCCCCTGGAGACTTCTGGCCACAGCTGTGCTGTTTCGGGGAGGTTAGTGGGGTTTATGCCTTTGGGGAATGGGGTTTGATTTGTACTAAGATGGAATTTCCACCCAGGATCTCTGTTGGGCTTTATGTTTGTTATCAGTTGGCCTGGATGCCTGAAATCCTTCATCCTTTGGGCCTTTTAAAGCTGCGACTGATGCACGGATGGTCTGTT
Source organism: Haliaeetus leucocephalus (assembly GCF_000737465.1). Classification (NCBI taxonomy): domain Eukaryota; kingdom Metazoa; phylum Chordata; class Aves; order Accipitriformes; family Accipitridae; genus Haliaeetus; species Haliaeetus leucocephalus. The sequence continues at coordinate 4,004,524 of NW_010972972.1, read as the reverse complement.
GGGCCTCCACGTGCTTGCTGTTGAGCAAAGAAAGAGAGCTCTGAGGATGTTTGCAGAGGAGATCAAGCAGGATCGGCAAGGTCCTGCCCTCAAAGGGGAGGCTGCTGAGACCTCTTGGAGAGGCTGACTTCCCAAATGGGTCATGCAGCCATGAGGAGGACAAGGAAGAAGAACCAGTTAGATGTTCTTCAGTCCTCTCCTGACTCCTTGAGCACCGTGATGCTTCAAGCCATCTGCCTATTCTGCTTGGCATGGCCACTGGCCCTGACATTTCTTTTGTAGACCCGTCAAAAGTAGATTTCTCTCTGCCCACGTGTTTTTTTTTAACAGAATAGGGTTATTTCCAAGACTGTAAGCTCTTTCAGGCAGGGACCATCCTTTCACTGTCTTTGCATGAAAGGATTAGCCTGTGCCTGGACCTTGTACGAGCAACCACAGTATGAATCATAAGAATAATCATACTAATGCTGAGAACTTTGTGTCTGCCAAAGAATGAATAACTTGACAAAGGCTTTGTGTGGAATAAATATGTGGTTTTTGAAAATTGTATAAATATGTACATAACAATGAACTGGGTTTGGAAAATATTATTAGCCACAGAAGTATTTTTAACAGATTTCCTTAACACATTGAATTGGCAGCTTCTGTTTAAGAGAATTAGATCAACAACATTCAGATTTGGGTTTTATGCCCTAGTACAAGTAAATACACTAAATCCAAGGGGAAAAAAAAGAATTACATGCTTAAAACAGGAAGGGAAATGAGAAGTTCAGATGTGGGGAAGCAGCCGGGAGCAGCTTCTGTTTGCCTTTCTCCTCTTGTTCCCTCTTCTCCAGTATCTAAGTAAGTTTCTCAAGGGGATAAAGCCCTTTTCCTCTGCACCATTTGCCTGGAACATGGAGGTGACAATCCGTACCTGATCTCCACCCTTCATGGTGTATTACAGCCACTTAGCATTATCACTGCTGGGAGTGATGATAAATTGGTGGAAAGGGCACCTAAAGAAGCTGATTCCCAGGACACATCTGCTCCAGGGCATCTCAGTGGAGGAGATTTCTGTGGAAAGCTAGGGAATGAGCCAAGTTATTTTAAACAGTGATGGATAGGTTAGCAAAGAGGAGAGGCAAGAAACTTGGCACAGCTCTTCTGAACTACCATGTGGATAGTATTCATTCCAGCTGGGACTTGGCAGGGCATCCCGATCTCTGTCCTGGAGTTTTCTGCAGGATGCACCAAGACAAGCCAGGTCTCTTGCAAAGGTCACAAGAAAAACAGATTTTTTTTTTGTCTTTTGAAGCCCATTCACTGACTCCTGCAAATTGCCAGGTTGCTCTAGTGACCTGTGGCTAGCCTGTGCAATTTGTGAAGCATCTCTTTGTCACCGGTCATGAGCACTTGGGATCCATGAGTCACTGTCCTCACATCAGCTGTCACTGACATTGCTCCACCTGCACCCTGCACGGCCAGATCCTGGGGATTTGTTCCTAGTGGAGCCCGCAGTGCCCAGTGAGGGGGACACCCTCACATGGGCAAACTTCTACCATAGCCGGACGAAGCGTGATATGGCTGAAAAGCAAAACCATCAGCAGTTTGCTTTAGCTGTGCTCAGGAACTGCACCGGTGAAGCTGGGCTGGTAGCTCTGCAGTCCAGGAGCCACTCCTAAATCAAACAGCTACATGCTGTGCAAACACCGTTGGCATTTCTACCTGCTGCCTTCCAGTTGTTTGTCAGCTCCACCCACCTTCACGGACCTGGGGAATGCATGGCTGGTGGCTTGTATCAAGAGCTGAGCTGGCTTTGGACAGGTCCCAGGACACCATCGAAAGCCAGAGGAGCAAAATGCCTCCTGGCCAAGCAAGTGCATGCGCTGTCCCCAGTGGATGAACGGGGCGAGGCATCCTTGGGATACAGGCTTAAACACTCATATTGCCATCGGTTAAAGCAACCCAACAGGCCCATCAGTGTCCACATTCCTGAGAAACCACATTATTCTACTGATCCTCATGCCCGCTGACTTCTTTCCCGTGTTTATATCGTGTTCAGCTTAGGTTGTAGGCTTTCTTGGAGCAAGAAGCCAAACTAGATAGAACAGTGCCCTCTTCTTGGCCGTCTCTCTCATGTGCTTTCCCTTCCTGAGCTCTCTCCCAACGCTTGACATGCCACGTGAAGTGTGTGGGGCAGAGCTGAGTGTATGGGTGCCACTATTCCCAGGTCCCTGTCACACAGCAGTCCTATTGAAGGTGTTAGCATGAGTCCATTCAGTTGGTCGCTCCATCTCGAGGGACGTGGGGTTGTCTCTAGTCCAAGTTCAGGCTGATGCTGTCGGCCTAACCAGAAAAAAGATGATCTGCAGAAAAGAGGATTATTTCAATGTAGTCTATGAAGGATGGCAACCCGGCCAGTGGGTTTATGCCTGGTCTTATTGCTGAGGCTACAACTCACTTCTCCCAAGCCGGTGGAAGGAGAGGAAAGACTGGGCCAGTCATGGAAAAAGCAAGGCTGAGAGATAAGACCATTTGCTGCCAGCTAGATGCACAGAAATAAGGAGGGAAAGAGAAGACAGACTTTGGCTGTGTATCTGTGGGACCCTGTGAGACCAAGGTTTCAATCAAGAGGAAATATTTGGGCATCTGCTGTGGAAATAAGCTGCTGGGGAGCTAGAGAAAGGATCTACATTCCTGGGGCTCCCTCCGGGTATCAGTGGCAGATATCTCTGTCCCCTGGTGAGATGTTCCTGCCAAAGGATATGTGGTTTGGCAGTATTTTTTCCAGCACCTCCTCCCTTGACTTGGGCTGTTGATGCAATTGGATGGTTTATACAGTTCCCATTTCACACATTATTCACATTTTGCTGACGCTTTCTGCATTACAGCAGCTCAGACTGGGTGTTATAGGGGCATTTCCCAACGTTCACACCATTGCAGAAATGCCTTGTTCCCTTTGCAGAGCTTCTATGCAATGATAAGCTCTGGTTTTTATCAACTCCTGCCCTGTTTCCCTGATGGGTGCTTTGGCACAATATTCACAACAGTTTATGGATACTTTGATTTGTCCTTGTGCAATGCTGGGTCTTTCAGGGAGTGTCTCTCTCTAAGAAACCCTGGGAGAACAGAATGCAGCAAACGAGAAATTGCCCTTGCTCTGCACATTGTGTCTTCCCCCTAAGTCAAAGCTCTGAATGAGTATTAACTCTTAAGCAAGGAGAAGAGGAAGCTGAGGACCAGACTGGCAAAAGGTTGACCAGGATCAGACAAAGAGTGCTGGGCAAAAAATAGACCGTTCACAGGTCCTGAATTCTATGTCATAAATTCTTCCCCTCTGAAATCTGTGTCTGCTCCCTCCCCATGAAAAGTTTTGTCTGAAACAAAGATTAACATGTATGCATATATATACAAAATAATGTATATGGAATGTATCTCTGTGTAAGACGTACATGTGTGCCTTACAAATATTTTTGTCCCCTCACCATGTATATGTGTGAGTCCTTTTTATTTGCATTCTGGTTTTGAGCTTTAAAATGCTTGCATAGCACTTTTTAAGATAATTCCCTTAGTCACAAGGGGCAACAAGTCTTTCTCTTAAACAAATGACTAGATATTTATCTAATCACATGGATGAACACAGGGAAAAAGCTAAATGAATCCTAGTAAGATGAGGAGAGCTGGAGATGCTGCAGAGTTTTGCTGTACCCATCAAAGACACCCAAACATGCCCAGTTATGTATAATACTAACCATACATTTTAAGCTAGTAATGCCTCTGTACCCCCTACATTACCATCCTCAGAGCTGTGGGTGGGCAAGATGTAGGAATTTCTCCCAGGCCTCTGCCTGGTTGGTAGAGGGGCTACAGACAGACCTGGGTCTTCCAGCCCCTGAGTCTTTCCCCATGGCCACAGCAGGAGAAGCCTGAAGAGCAATAGTGAGACTGCCAGGCTCACGTTATCCTCTTTGCTGAGACACTTTCCCAGTCCCATTGCCCTACACGGCACTGTCTTATATTTTCAGCCTTGGTGGGTCCCCAAAGTCTCAGGGAAGGTAACAACAAATAGGAATACTGAGCAAAAAATAATATGTCTTTTCTTTTGCCCAGCATCATCTTCTCCTTCACAGAGGAAGGGAAAATGTACAGAAGGATTACTCTCCTCAGTTGTAACAGAACCTTCTGCTTTTTTCTAGTCCATCAGATAGTCTCTGCCAACCAGCTGACAAAAAAAGGATGCTAACGAGGGAACGTTTAGGGGGAAGGAGTTTTTTGTTGGGTTGTTTGGGGTTTTTTGTTGGTTTTTCTTTTTTTTTTTTTTTTTTTACTGCGCAAGAGCCACAGGTACACAGGAGAGGCCACACAACTCTTCACACCCTCATGGCATGGGCCAAAGGGAAGCTGACCTGGTTTGGCTGACGCATAAACTCACTGCTCAGCAGGCAGCCAGGGAGCTCGTCTCTTCTTGTGGTCAGTACACTGCAGAGAGGGTCTTCATTAACACAACTAGGTTCCTTATCAGTCTTCATCTATTAAAGCAGCATAAAGGGGATCATGTTTAGTTTTGATCTATAGCAAAACTCTGCCTGGGTATGGGATGATCCTGATTGTCAAAGAGAATGTATTCCCCTGAGGAATTATGTGGGGCATAAGGTGTCCCCAGACCACTGCTAGGTTCCTTCTGTGCAAGGACTGTAGGAGAGTCGGTGCTTCTGGGGTGTTTTTGAGGCTGTGCAGAGATTTAAGCATGACTGACTTTGAGACAGCATCTACCATTGCTGAGAATATCAGGACAGGGGGTGTGGTGGGGGGATGCTTTGAAGCCACAGTGCATTTCATTGTTAAATTGTGCAATAATTTTTCTTTTTTTTCTGTGCTATTAAGATTTCACTAAAATAAAAGCAAGGCATGGAGTTCCTGCTTTTCTGTTTCTTTACAGTGCTGTGGAGCTTCAAAGTGCTGCTGAGCAATCAGGGCCCCACTAAAGGGGTTAACATGAACATGAACCCATGACCAAGGCATGGAGCTGCCTCCAGGTGATGGGAAGAAACAGGAACCATCTGCAGAACATTTGCTCATTTTAGACTGAGACTTGTAGAGCTGATGAGTCTCTGGTTTCAGTCTGAAGGATGTTATTTCACTCTTGTGATATGGCAGATTCAGAGAGCACGTGCAGCAACACATGCAACACAACTGGGGCCTGCAGCCCAGGGCATGGTCACAGTTCTCCTCTCACCACAGATGCTCACAGATCTCTAGTTTCTTTAATCAAAAGTGCAAAGCTGATGGAGGACCAGTGTTTGTTCAGCCAAAGCAGCGCTATTTCAACAACTGAATTTGTTTTAAAATGGCCTGAAGAGGCAAGGGGACATCTCCCTTTAGTGCCCAGCTCAGTAGGACTTCTCCAGGTGATGTGTCTGGGAGGGAAGGAGTCACCTGGAGGTGGGACCCAGCTTGTGCTGATGACTCCAACCCCCCCACGCAGGGCTTGCACCCCCTGCCCACCCACCCAGTGAGGGCTTTGCCCCTGGTCTCCCCACAGCTCACAGGAATCGAATGTGAGCAAAATCCTGCCTTCCTATTAACCCCAGCTGAGCATCCCCTCCTCCTCCTCTGCCCCTAGCTCTGGAGGGTGCCATGGCGAAGCAGGGAGGAGGCAGAATTGCCTCCTGGTGTTGCTGGGGCTGGCGGGGATTGCGGCAGGTTGTCCCCAGGGCTGTGTGTGGTGGAGATGGTGCTGGGTCTGAAGGGCTGGATGAGTGTGGGCCGAGGGAAGGGATGTGCAGGTACCGATTGGGGTGGGGAGCTGAGAAGTTGGGGGTCCAAGAAAGGAAAGGATGCTGGGGAAGGGAAGGAAGGATGCTGGAGAGCAGGTTGGGATCCCAGCACCCAGAACAGGGCGATGGTAGGATTACACCAAGCTTTTGCAAGGTGGGAGAGCCATCCATCCCGACGCAAACCCAATTCCCACTCCCTGCCAGAGAAACCCAGCTCACCTCCCTGCACTGGAGTGTGGCCTCGGTGGCCAAGGTCCCCTCATCCTCATGGGCCGGGGGACAGTAGCTATGCAGAAGCGACAGCTGGTAGGAAACACAGGACACATTTGCACAAGGCTTTGCGTTTCATTTACATTATCAAAGAGACCGGTTGGCGGGGTTTAGGCACAAGCAGAAAAAAGCATAGCTTCGAAGTTACAGATGCCTTCTACAAAGCAATAACATGAAACACTCATTTCTGCCCCGCAGAAATCCTCCTGGGACAGGGCTGAAACAAAGCAGCAAGGTTGCCAGTAGGATCAGCTGCAGGGCGAGTCGAATGGTACAGGCAGCGCCCGGCGGGCAGACGGCCGAGTTCTGGGCTGCTCACGAAGGATCTTCCTCGGTGGGACTTGGCACAGGAGAAAAAGTGCCGCTGGGCTGTGGACGACAGATCACCCTGTGGGGATAACGAACACAGTTTGGCCAGGATGTCCTCATTCCTGGCTTGGTTTCCTCCAAAAGGAGGGTTAACATTGTAAAGTGCCTATTAGTGCTCCCTGTTGTTGCTGTCACCTTTCTACGCTCTCCATTTCACTACAAGGACCTTGACTGTGAGCCCCATCTCTGGTGAGCCACAGGGATGTGTCCCTCAGGGATGAAAGTCCCACCATCATGGAGGATGGGTTTGCTTTCCAGGCTATGGAAAGATTGAAGTGTCTGAGCCGTTTGCAGGTGGCGTGTCAAATTTAGACATTTGGAGACCTGAATGTGCCAAATTGCTCCCTAAAAATGACTCTGTTGTGTTTTCCATCAGAGAAAAAAAGAAAAACAGCTGGAGCACCAGTGTCTGGCAGCTCTGGAGTCCAGAGCTCAGGGTCCTCCAACCACCCTGCCCTTTTGTCCCTGGGATCTTTTGTCTCTGCCCAGCAGCAGCCAGACATTGCCTATGCTGCAAGGAGCCTTGGGGCCAACGCGGAGCTCACAAAGCGACCTTTGTTCAGTGGCACAGCTTGCACCAGTGGGCAATTGAGAAAGACAAATCCAGGAGGATGTATCTGTTGAGCAATGAAGTGCAGACTCATAACTCCTGGGATTTGGGGGTGTGACACAAACATTAGAAAGCGACCCAGCTATGGGGCAAGAGGACAAAGTGTGTTACCCCTCAGCCAGCTCCTCCTTGGCACAGCATCTCCCCAGGCTCTTACCTCAGAGGCTGGGGGTGCAGGCTCAAGAGCTGGACTGATCTTCACTGAGGTTGATCTGCTCCAGGATCTGGCTGTACCGCCGGGTCAGGGCTTTGGTGTTTTTGGTGAGGTCTGTCAGAACTTGCTGCAAGCCATTGACGTGATGGGACAAGCGCTCTTCCAGATTGCTGTCTGCACCCTCATCTAAGGCTGTATCGGCATCGGTGCGAGGCAGGCTCTGGTCATTGACGGAGGCCAGCCCTTTCTCCACCACGGGCTTGATGGCCTTGAGGAGCTGGTAGCGCTCGTAGAGGTCCGCGCGGCCGCCCGTGGCCGGGGCCGCCCCCTCCTGCTGCGGGAAGACCCCTCGGAGCAGGCTGGGGAACATCACCTCCTGCTCCATCTTCTGGGTGGCCGAGAAGTACTGCTCCATGGCCCCGCTCCCGCGGCTCCGGCAGCGCCGCTCTGCTCCCTTCTTGGGGTGCCGCCTGCTCCCCGTCCCCGCCGAGGGCTTTTTATGCGGGACCGGGGCACGTCCCTCCTCCGCTGTCCTCTCCTGCCAGCCTGGAGCCGGGCTGGACGGCCGTGGGGCCGGGCTTGGCTCCAGCCCAGCTGGGGCTCGGCCACGCCGTGGCCCTGGCTCTCTGCCGTCCGTCCCGGTCCGGCCTCCCGTGGCCTTGGCCCGAGCTGGACGGGGTCCTGCTGCGTCCCCGCGCCGGGTGCTGCGGGGCGGACGGGAGCGGAGGGGACGGGGACCTCTCCTCTCCTGTCCCCACCATCCCCACGGTTCCTGGGGCACCAGGAGAGTGGGGCCAGATCCTGCCCTCTGGTGCGGGCAGGCTGCAGGCAGCACCGTGGGAAAGCTGCCTTGATTTGGGCAGTTTAGAGGAGGGTGGAAGGAGAGTAAGTGATGGGTTTTTCTGGAGAGGGAGAGTCCCCCATGAGCCCCATGCCAGCCACCCTCCTTCTTCAGGGCTGGTGCGGGGTCTCACAGAGCCCACCCTTGACTAATGGCCTTGATAATGAACCCTGCTGAAAGAAGGTGATAATGAACAGGTGATACATGTCTGAAGGGTGTTTGCCCCAAAGCTGGTTATGTTAAGGAGGAAGGTGACCATCAGCTGGGTTAAATAGTGACCAGGGAATTACGGAAGGGACTCTGAAAATCCAGAAGGTCTCAGCCCGAAAGGAAGCACGAAAGCTCCCAGCGTGAGGGAGAGACCTTGGAGGGGCAATGGCAGGAGTCGAAGCCCACCGGGCGCTGCCAAAAGCAGCCCTGCTGGCATCCCAACCTCTGCCCAGGCCTGGCAGATCATCCTCCCGGTGGGATGCTGCGAGCAGCCTGC
>NW_010972972.1:3991117-3992535 GCF_000737465.1 Haliaeetus leucocephalus | reverse complement strand
GTGCTGCTGGCCCCGTGCAGGGAGCTTGGCCAGGTTTTGGGGCTGGGCCACTGTGGAGCTGCTGGGATGTGCGGGGACGGTGCAGGGCTCCTGGGGCAGAGGGAGACGGGGGACACTCTGCCCCCCCTGCTCCCTTTTTTGGGCTTTGGCATCATCCCCCCGAGCTGACACAGCGCTTGGGGCAGCGCGTCAGGGGGTTACACGGGCTCTGCAGCCCCAGGTCGCTCCCCAAATCCCTGTCATCGGGACATGAATCATTCCCAAACCCTCCCTATGCCTCCAAGGACCCCATCATCTAAAAATGGGTCCCCCACATCCTGCTGGGAGAGACTGGGGGGGGAACTGCCACCCCCGGCAGCGATGGCAGGAGCAGGGGGAGAGGGGCTGGGGCTGGAGCCCGGCACAGCCACCGTGAGGCTGTGGCACGGCTGGGGCTGCGCTGAGCCAAAAAGGGGCACCCAGCCCCAGGGGGGGGTCCAGGGGGCGGCCACTTAGGGACGTTGGAGCCCTTGGGAGATGCAATGAGATCCACGGGTCTCTGCGGCCGCAGACCCAGTGTTTGGGCAAGCCTCCTCCCAGCCCACCATCCTCCTGGGGAGTCCATCCCCATCCCCAGCTCACGGGGGGGAAAATGCCACCACACACGTGCCCCCAGATGTCCCTGTGTCGTCCCGAGCATCTCCTGCTGTCACATCCCCGCCGTGACACCACCGGGAGAGCATAGCCCTGCCCTGGGCTGAGCCACAGGGAGAGCTGGAGATGCTGGGTCAGAGACGTCCCCACGGGCTGAGAAGATGCCTGGGGAGGGAACGCATGTCCTGGGGAGTCGTGGCAGCGAGCCCCCTCCCAGGGGCTGGCTGGGGTGACAACTGCCTACACGTCCCCACGGGGAAGGACATCTCCCAGCAGATACCTGGCTGGGACATGGAGGAGGGGGGGGCAGCGGGAGAGCTGCCACCACCGAGGGTTGCAAAAGGGACAAGGGACCTTGCGGCCTTTCCCCAAATAGAACAAATCTTCCCCGATTGCCACACACCGCAGGGACACGCGGTGCTGGCCGTTGCCCCAGCCGTGGCCTCTGCCCCACCGAGGGGGCAGTGGGGGAGATGGCGGCCCCGTCTGCGCTCCCCTGTGGGAAGCAACAGCTCCGTGCCACGTGCCAAAACGGCAGTTTCCCATCGCGGCGTTTCGTCCCATCCCCATCCCAGGGATCCCAGGTGGGACACCACACAGCGGTGCAGCCCCAGTGAGATTTTCCACAGGGGCGGCCACCACCGCCGCCTCCAGGGAGCGGTTGCGGACAGAAGAGGGTTGCTCAACGTCGGCGGAGGGTTCACGTCCCGAGCGCGTGGCAGCAAGGAGGGGGGAGAGGCAACGGCCCCCCCGGCAGCACTGCTGCCCGCACCGAGGGGCAGGAT
>NW_010972972.1:3982941-3991107 GCF_000737465.1 Haliaeetus leucocephalus | reverse complement strand
CCTCTGCCCCAGGAGCCCTGCACCGTCCCCGCACATCCCAGCAGCTCCACAGTGGCCCAGCCCCAAAACCTGGCCAAGCTCCCTGCACGGGGCCAGCAGCACCCACACACCTCGGCGTAGCGCTGGGTCCCATGGCAGGACACAGCAGAGGTGACGGGGGCACCCAGTAAGGGACAAGAGGGGCGGTGGGGACGGGACTGGGGGGGAGAGGGCAGGCGGCAGGGTGGGCACCTGGCTGGGACGTGGAGGGGCGATGGGAAAGCTGCCACCACCGAGGGTTGCAAAAGGGACGAGGGACCCTGTGGCCTTTCCCGAAATAGAACAATTTTCCCCAATTGCCACACGCCGCAGGGACACGGGGGGACGGGCTGTTGCCCCGGCCATAGCCTCTGCCCTGGGATGGGGGCAGTGGGGGGGTGGCCCTGTCTGCACACCCCCCACGGGCAGCAATGGCTCCGTGCCGCTGCCACGGGAGTTTCACATCGTGGTGTCAGGTCCCCGAACACATCCCTGCCCGGCTGGGGGAAAGCCATGGGGAAGGGGATGTTTTTGGAGACCCCCATGGCTGAGCACCAGCTGGCTCCTCTGTCCCAGGCCCCCACATGGGACCCCACATTGCAGCACATCCCCAGTGGAATTTTTCCATACGTCTGCAGAAGAGGGTTGCTCAACGTCGGCGGAGGGTTCACGTCCCGAGCGCGTGGCAGCAAGGAGGGGGGAGAGGCAACGGCCCCCCCGGCAGCACTGCTGCCCGCACCGAGGGGCAGGATCTGGCCCCACGCTCCTGGAATGGAGGTGTCGGGGGCTGGGGATGGGGCAGGACAGGAGAGGAGAGGTCCCCGTCCCCTCCGCTCCCGTCCGCCCCGCAGCACCCGGCGCGGGGACGCAGCAGGACCCCGTCCAGCTCGGGCCAAGGCCACGGGAGGCCGGACCGGGACGGACGGCAGAGAGCCAGGGCCACGGCGTGGCCGAGCCCCAGCTGGGCTGGAGCCAAGCCCGGCCCCACGGCCGTCCAGCCCGGCTCCAGGCTGGCAGGAGAGGACAGCGGAGGAGGGACGTGCCCCGGTCCCGCATAAAAAGCCCTCGGCGGGGACGGGGAGCAGGCGGCACCCCAAGAAGGGAGCAGAGCGGCGCTGCCGGAGCCGCGGGAGCGGGGCCATGGAGCAGTACTTCTCGGCCACCCAGAAGATGGAGCAGGAGGTGATGTTCCCCAGCCTGCTCCGAGGGGTCTTCCCGCAGCAGGAGGGGGCGGCCCCGGCCACGGGCGGCCGCGCGGACCTCTACGAGCGCTACCAGCTCCTCAAGGCCATCAAGCCCGTGGTGGAGAAAGGGCTGGCCTCCGTCACCGACCAGAGCCCCACCGCTGCCGACGCCGACGCCGACGCCGCCGCCGACGCCGTGGACGCCCAGCTGGAGGAGCGCCTGTCCCACCACCTGGCCGGCTTGCAGCAGGTCCTCACCCACCTCACCAGGGACACCAACGCCCTGACCCGGCGGTACAGCCAGATCCTGGAGCAGATCAGCCCCAGCGAGGGGCAGCCCAGCTGGTGACCCTGCCCCAGACGACAGGTAAGAGCTGGGGGGACGCGGAGCCCAGGACCACGGGGCGAGGGGTGGCCGATGTCCCCGGAGAGGTCCACCGCTCCGCAGGGGTGGGGATCTACCGGGGAGCGCCTTGAAATCCGGTGCCGCAGATCGCCGTCTCTATGCCGAAGGAGAGGACTTGTCCCATCCCTCCGTGCACAGGCTCCGGGGATTCCGGGTCTGCGCCCCCGGGCTGGTGGAGCGGGTATCTCCCGGGGATGGCCCTCGGGGTTAAGGACAGCCGCTGTTGCAGGACGAGCGCTGGCGGCATGAAGGAGAGACGTCCCCGTCGCCGACCGTCGACCATCGCGGGCTCTCCCCCGGCCCCGCTCGCCCTCCCCGCGCCGCGGCAGCTCATCTCCCAGCGCCGGCACCGCACGCCGGCGACGGCCGCGACCGCCCGAGAACCAGCCGGTGCCGTATCCTCGTAGGAAGAAGCATCTGGTGGTGCTGGGAGGTCCGCTGGGAGAGTCGCAGGCTCGTGCCCTCCTCTTTATTTTCAAAGAGCGGCACGAAGGCGGTGGCCCCGACCTCCGGCGGTCCCCTGCGGCTGCCGAGCCCTTTTCCAGCTGGTACCTGGACTCCGAGGGGTGTTTCCCCACTCTTTGCTAATAAAACGAGCGCTGTAAACCATTGTCAGTGTGGTGCTTTCTGCCGGCTGGAGGCCTTGGAGAGTGCCCCGGCATGGGGCAGGGGTACACGGGCTCGGCTGGGAGGGGACTTTCCAGTGCAATGATGGGGAACTTGAAGGGACAACGAGTCACAGGGTGGTTTGGGCTGGAAGGGACCTTCTGAGACCGTCTGGGCCAGCCCCCTGCCACGGGCAGGGACACCTTCCACTAGACCAGCTTGCTCAAAGCCCCGTCCAAGCTGAACTTGAACAGTGCCAGGGATGGGGAATGTACAACTTCTCTGGGCAACCTGTGCCAGCGCCTCACCACCCTCAGAGCGAAGAAACTTATTCTTGAAGCCTGCTGCTGTGTACCCAGCAGGGAGGGTGGGAGACATTGACCCGTGCTAGAGACAGTCACCAGGCTCAGGATTCTCTTCAAAGCTCTCCCCCGGGTTGTCCCACCACTGCTGGTGCTGCCCCGTGCCCCACAGCTCCCCGTGCCTTTCTCCTGCCCGTCAGGGGTTTCTGCCCTGGAGCTGCCCCAAGCGGGTCTGAGCCTGGGGACTGTCCCCAGGGGCCAGCAGAGCTGCAGGTCTCAGCGCCTATGGAAAGCAGCTGCCCCCGGGACCCCAGCCCCATGTCCAGACACAAATCTTGGGGTTACGGTGGAGGGTCCCATCTCCTCTCACTCCTTCAGGCCATTTCTCCTGGCTGTTGAGATCACGCTGGCTTCAGCTTGTCCTCCCCGAGCACGGGCAGCAGGGACGGGGTCTCCAGCCACCAGTGGCTGAGTGGCCAGCCAGGGGGCCAGGGGCTCTGGAGGGGTGTGCTGGGGCTGGATCCAGAGCCGCCTCACATCTGAAATTGTCCCAGTCAGGTTGAAGCGAGGACAAGAGCAGTCCTGGGGGGCTCGGAGGACTCGGAGGCATGGGAGATCTGACAGCAAGAGGTGCTGGGGACAACATGGGGACACTCGGAGACACGCGTGGTGGCATTTTCCCCCCTCCCAAGCTGTGGCTGGGGACGTGCTCCCCAAGAGGATGGTGGGTCAGCGGGGAGGCTTGCCCAAACACCACGTCTGTGGCCACAGAGACCCAAGGAGCTCGTTGCACCACGGCCCAAAAGCCTTGCTTTTCTGTGAAAGCAGCTGCCGAGCACCAAGTCCCCCAAAACGTGGGGAAACACAAGTGCCTCAGCCAGCGTGAGGACTTCAGAGCAGATCTGCCCTCCGTGTCCCTCCTCAGCCTGGGCAAAGTTGAAGTCTTGTCTTATCCAGAGAAAAGGGAGCACCAGGGCGATACTGGGAGAGACCGAGGCCATCCCCAGTGCAAAGCCACCTCCAGCTGCGGAGCGACGGTTCGTGCTGCAGCAGAAGTGGAGCTGGAAGATGGAACTGGGGACTCCAGAAGACCTCTGAAGCTCCTCTGCCTCCATGCTGGTGGCAGAGCCGGGTATTGAACCGTGAGGAATGGAGGGACGTCGGTTCCCGGTGAGGTGAGGACCACAGAGCAGGTGATGTTGAACTTGACTGATGGGAGACGTTCCCAGAAAAGGTCTGTGGCGTGACACACCTGAAAGGACATGCTGACGACTGACGGTCCGCTTGCAATCCCCCAGCACCCCCAGGCCCCACTCTGCGAGCTCCTGTCTGTCCAGCCGGCCCCGACCCCGCCATCTCGTAGAAAACTTCTGCCTGCTCCGATTGCAGGGTATTGCATCACGCTGTCCCGGGGATGCGTCAAGCCCTGACGGTGCCCTGCTGCTGGCCACCGCTGTTGGACAGGGCTGATAAGGAAGGTGAGATCATCATGGAAAAGGTCTTTGTCCTTAAAAAAACGCAGCGCGGGTCCCCGGCAGGACGAGGGCAGATGGGGCAGATCCAGCCCTCTCCAGCGTGGCAGGGGGATGCTGGCTCTGCGCTGCCCTGGAAAGGCTCCCAGGGCACCGGCACCGCTGCCAGCCACCATGGGGAAACAAACTTCTCCATTCACATCCTTGGAGCAGGTCCAGATTGCGGCAGGTTATTTATATCTGCCTAATGACATCCAGTTAAGCAGAAAGCGGTGACCTGGGCACCCAGGCTCGGTATCGGGAAGACAGGAGGCGAAGCGTGGTTTTGACCCGAAACGTTACACACGTAAGGAATCCCAAATACCCTTCTCTACCCAGTCCCAAGAGGTCCCCCACCGCCCCCAAGGACGGGTGGGCTGCCAGCACGCCCGCCCCTCCCGGGAGGGCAGGTTCCCTGCCTGCACACCCCTGCCTTTGGATTCGGGGGGCTCTGGCCTCAGCTGTACCCCCTGCCGCTGCCTATTGCCCGCTCGGGTGGGTGCCGGGGGAAAAGCACCCCACGAATTCGCACCCGCGCCCCCCAGGCCTGGCTCCCTGGGTGGCCAGGGTGGCCACGAGCCAGCACGGCGTCCTCAGGGCAAAGACGGCCACCGACCTCCCGGGAGGAGGAGGAGGGAGGGGATCCTTCCCCTCTGCTCTCTCCTGGTGGGACACATCCAGGTGCTGGGTCGGGTCCCAGCTCCCCAGTACAAGAGAGACATGGACACGCTGGAGAGAGTCCATGGAGGCCCATGAGGGTGATGAAGGAGCCGGAGCATCATCCGTACGAGGAGAGGCTGAGCGAGCTGGGACTGTTCGGCCCGGAGAAGAGAAGGCTCAGGGGGATCTTATCCACATGTCTGAAGACATGATGGGGCTGTGGAGAAGGTGGAGCCGGGCTCTTCCCAGTGGTGCCCAGAGACAGGACGAGAGGCGATGGGCACAAACTGAAGTCCAGGAGATCCCACCTGAACGTAAGAAAAACATTTAGTTTTTTATTTACTTACTTCCCCCTAAATCTGCGGGTGGTCAAAGACTGCCACCGGCTGCCCAGGGAGGTGGTGGAGTCTCCATCCTCGGAGATACCCAGAACCCAGCCGGACACGCTCCTGTCGCTGACCCTGCTTGAGCAGGGGCTGGACTCGGCCGTCCCCAGCGGTGCCTTCCAGCCTCCCCACCGCTGACTCTGGCTCTCTGCCCGCCTGGTGCCCCCCGTGCCGTCAGCCCAGGAGCTCTGGCTGCAGGCTGCTCGCAGCATCCCACCGGGAGGATGATCTGCCAGGCCTGGGCAGAGGTTGGGATGCCAGCAGGGCTGCTTTTGGCAGCGCCCGGTGGGCTTCGACTCCTGCCATTGCCCCTCCAAGGTCTCTCCCTCACGCTGGGAGCTTTCGTGCTTCCTTTCGGGCTGAGACCTTCTGGATTTTCAGAGTCCCTTCCGTAATTCCCTGGTCACTATTTAACCCAGCTGATGGTCACCTTCCTCCTTAACAGAACCAGCTTCGGGCTGGGATATCTTCCACTAAATCAGGGCGGTCAAAGCCCTGTCCAACCTGATCGTAACCAGTTCAAGGGATCCACAACCCCTCTGGGCAACGTGTTCCAGCGTCTTCCCGCCCTCACTGTAAAGACTGTCTTCCTTATGTCAACAGCAACGTAATCAAAAGCCGATCCCCATTTTCCGTGCAGAAAAACGTGTGGATCTGCTGAACGCACAGCCCAGACACGTGACCTGTGCAGGGGGACGCTCGTCCCTGTCCCCTCGAGCAGAGAGGAGGGCCCACGAGGGATGGGACAGAGCGAGGTGAGCCAGCGGCCACAGCAGCGGCCGCAAACGGAGCTCCGCTGGGTTTCACCAGCGGATCCAAGGAGCTCTTATGTTCTCCTGAAACATCACCTGGGAGCAGAATCAGTCCCTGGTGACAAGGCAAGGAGAGGGACCCAACCGTCCCATACCTCAGCGCGGCACCAGGCTGGAGGCAGGCGTGAGGCAACGGCACCCAGAGCACAGCGAGAGGTTTCCCCGAGGAAGAGGAGCTGGAGAGAGTGCTTTGAGACACCGCACAGAGCAGAAAGTCACACCAAGCGCACACGGGGAACGTGGCAGCGCAGGAGGAAACCAAGGCAGGTCCTGAAAAACAGTGCAGGGGACTGGGAATTTCATAAAAATCATTCGTAACTGGAGCAGCCTCAACTGCAAGTGTGTCAAGCTCCAGAGTTACTGAGCACCCTGCAGTGAAATTCAGAACTGCTGCAGATCCTCAGCGTGTCTGGAACACGTTTGGGTTCAGTATGTGGATTCAGGAGCTAACAACCAAGTGAGAAAGTAGAAAGGTTGAATCCTCACCCCCAGCAAAGAAAAAGTGACACGAGAATGCAAAATATAGAGAGGGAATTAATTAAGGAGAGCACCTATTTTCACTAGCGGGACAGAATTAATTTCACAGCAAGACTTCGGCTACAGTGTCTACAGGGGCTGGTCCAGAGCATGTTGAAGGGTTAGGAAAAACGTCAATGAGAAATAAAAAGGAGGAATTCATAGAACTACTTTCTGTTTTTTTGGTAAGATATATACTGCATGAACAATCTTCCCTTTTCACAATTAAAATAAAATAACTGAAAAAAGGGTGAATCAAAGTTATTATCATATTACAAACAACAGTCACCTATATATTGATACACCATAATGGAACAGCAGAACAAATAATTAAACACTAAGTATTTAATCATAGGTTTTATTACATGAAAGCAAGTAATGGTTCATTTTCCAAGCCATGGACGGTTGAACAGTTACAGCCAGCCCGCTGAAGTTCTTGGTACAGAATTAGTTCAGTAGATGCACCCCGCGACACATCGCTGCTGGAGAAATCCTCAGCGAACTGGGTGGAAATCCTCCAAAAGCTCTCCTATTCTTTTCTTTTCTACAAAAGGCAATGGGTAGAGTTGCGAAAACCTAATCAGCATTTGAGATAAATTCTGAAGATTTTTAATATTAAGTCTTAAGGTTAACAAAGCCACCAAGATCTGCTTTTTGCTACCAACAGCACACTATTCGCTTGCTGCATAAACTGAATACTTAACTTCTTTTCCATACAGCCCCCCACAGATCCCTGCAAAGAGATCTCAATATTAACAGTTCTTCATTTCTACATATTCCTCCCAACATGGGATGATGTGGATTACAATCCAACAGCCAGAGTCACCTAACTGTATTTTATTAGAAAACAGACAATTTTCGCCGCAATTTGCCATTGCATTGCTGGGCTTAGTGACTACATTTAGTAAAATGCTGTTCTTCACCAAGGCTCTAAGCCAGCAAGAGCCAACGCGGCTTCAGGGTTCCTGACATTTCTATTTATTCTTTTTTCACCTGCTCTGCTTATTTTCTGAATATTCATCACACCGTTTTTAAATCGACATGCACTGCGATTTTACAAGAACAAACAGTAAGATTGTCATTTTACAAGAATAAACCCCACGTTTTCTAATTACCATTAGTTTCTTTGTTTTTCCTTCAGTGGCACAAGTTTAGTCTGTACTTATTTTTTGTCTCTGTCATCTTTATATTAAAAAAAGCTTCAGGAGGAAGAGTTGGTCATCAAGGCAGCTGATCGGCTCAGTAAAAATAACTATTTTCATATCATAAAAACCTTAATACTGTTGCAATTTAGATTGTGAATAAGCAGGAAAGAGTTAGCAGTCAGTACAGCTTGCCAGAAAAGACCAGATTCTGCAAGCAGCCTAGCAACATCTTTACATATATTAGCACTTGTTAACCGGTATGTTATGGCAGGCCGATGTCTTTCTTAAAATACCAACTTAAATACCTGCTCCCTTAAAGTCTTCCGGGTGCTGCCTGACGTACTCAAACAACTCTCTGTCCTGTTTGGCATGTACGTACTCCATACGTTTAACGAGGTAATAGCCAACAAACCATCCCACGGTAGCGAAGAGGATCTGGCGGTGAACACCTGCAGCAGAAGGAGGAACGTCCCCTGTCTCAGCCCATCTCCCAGCCCCAGACGGGCCCCCCGCTTTCCCCAGCCCCTCCGACACTTTGGCCCCACGCACCCCAGCTCCCTTCTCCTCGCTTCACCCCCATGGTTGGCCCCCCCCAGGTCCCTACAGCACCCTCACCTGCA
>NW_010972972.1:3953375-3982148 GCF_000737465.1 Haliaeetus leucocephalus | reverse complement strand
CACTGGCTGCGCAGTGCCAGGGAGGCCGGTCTGTCGTTAAATTAGGGTTTTAATTAAGCCCTAAAATCAAAACCAATTCCTTTTCAGAGCTCTTCCTGCCAACAGATTAAAGACTAACACCTACCCCGTTGTTATTCTTTTTTAATTACCATAAAATCACATTAAACCCAGTGTAACAGTACCAGGATTGACATAACCATTAAAAAAAGACCCTTTGAACACATCACAGGTCCCAGAGGATTCCCAGCCTCTTTCCTAAAAAACCCACTTATCATTTAGCTTTTCTCCACACAGGAGGCGGCTGGGCTGTCACCGCTCCTTCACGGGAGATGTCAAAGTTGAGGCGGGAGTCATTGGAGGATTTCGGCTCGATGTGCAAAAGCACTACTGGAGAAGAGCACGGAGTGGTTTTTGCCAGGATATTACCATTCCCCTATGCAGGATGGCACCTATAGACAGATAAATACGAGCATTACGGGTGTCCAACCCCGCCCAGAACTTTGAGGCTTAGATCGAACGTAGAACAGAGGTGGAAGCTGTACCAAGGCACTGCCAGCAGTCACAGCAGCTAAAAAGAGCATGGCAAAGTAGTTAATGCAGTAAAAAAAAAGCAGGAGCTATGAGAAAGTAACGAAAACCAGAGTGAAAAAAGTCTGAACGTGAGCTCACTGGCTGTGAAAAGTTTAAATATACAAGCTTTGTGCTTATGCAAATGGCCACAGCAACTGCTCTACTACCCACCCACTGTCCTAACAAGAGCCACACTCTATTTTGGCACCCAAAATACTGAAAGAAGACACAGAGTGTAACCATCCCATGGGCTGACCCCTCTGGGGGGGTGTGTGTCACATTCTTCAACTAACATGGAAGAAATTTCAAGAAGTGCTGGGGGGGGCGAAATCCATCCCCTCTCCCCTCCCAGTTTCATGTGTCAGCGCTGGGCTCCAAACCAGACCCCCACTGTTAGAGCAAAATCGTTTAGGGACCATTCCATAGGGTTTAAAAAAGTACAATGATGAACTGCATCAAGCTGTAGGTAACTGCCATCTTTAAGGGTACGTGATTCTGCCAAGGCAGAACACGATATCCTTCCTCCTCAATTTACTAGAGGAACTGTGGACACATGGTCTTTTGCCACAGTTGCAGAGGTTTATATGAATTGCAAATAAATATGATTATCCAGCCACATTATCCCATACACATAATGGCATTAAAAAATTTCCTCATTTCAGAAGCATGCCTCAATCTGGTAATTTGGTCTACAAAAATCCATGTTAGAAGAATATTAAAACCTCTTTGCAAAGATTGTATGAAAGGAGATCAAAAGGGACACAGCTCAAGGGTTTGACAAAGCACCACAGGACAAGTTTCCAGCTGGACACTTGTGTGGGTGTCCCTCAAAAAGCAGGGCTTCAACATGAGGTAAAACAACCCACAAGAAATGCTCAAAACAAAAATATCAAGTTTTTAATTTACATATTCCACAGAAAGCAGTTACAACGCTCTCTTCTACACAGCAATGATCCCTTGTAATGTGCCACAGCGATTTTTATTCAAATATAAACAGTACTGGGAAAGCTGGGCAGGTTTTCCTCAGGACAGAAGTCTGGACCTCGTTAAGCTTCACAGTTTACCCACGGCAAGTGGCATCTCCATGTTGTTGTGACAAGCGCTTCTGATCAGAGGTATCCTCGTTGGGCAGTACAGAAGTGTTGGAAGAAAAGCTCCCCTCATGACGATGCCACACATATGCTGTGTTTTATCAAGAGTTGTATGTCCTTGTGACAACCCCTCACAGTGCCCGATAATCCCCTCAAACCCAGGACTGGTCCCAACACCGCAGCTTTACTCGGCCTTTTGTCTAACAGAAATTCGTTCAGTCAGGACAGAGACATAGAGTTTTAGCCAGGCGTATGTGACACCCAGAGCACAGTACACAGAGGTCATCAACAGAGGGATGAAAGGGAAGTGCCGTTTCCAGGGGGTCAGAGGAAATATAAATTCACAGAAGATTTCCAAAGGCACAAGTTGGACGAGGTAGATGGTTTCAAGCCAGTTAAGGAGAGGCCTCTCTCTCCTGTCAGAGGAATTAAAAAAATAGTGTTAAAATACATGATGGTAACTAAAACCAACTATTCAATTTTTCACCTATCACTGGTGACCAGTGCAAAAGTATCCCCCATTAGTTCACAATAAGGCTTTAAATAATAATTTAAAGTTTCAGTAGGAAAAAACCCAGCATGATAACAGAGTACAGCTAATTTCCTTATCACATGGCTTTTACACCAGGTTCCAAGATGCCTTGGAGTCTAAGTAGAAATCTCATCAGCTGCTCTGCTTCACCTCACATCATTTCAGTGAACAACTGAAAAGAGACCTTCACACACACACTGGTTCCACCAAAGCTGTTTGATGTCCAAAGACTGGAAATGTCAGATTTATCTTAACCTCTTCCCTCAAGCTTTCTGTAGGATGTACTATGAGCCAATCTCTCTTGCAAAGGGAATACAGGCTTATAGCATTTCTGACATCCTTCAGTACAGCTTGGTTTTGCCATGAAAAGTTTGGGAAATAGGAAAGTGGAGACTACAGGGGTTATAAGGATAAGTGCTATCTTTGGTCAAGTGGGTAACAGATCAACAGCCTGTAAAAATACACAGGACAGTCTGGGCAATTACATGTTCTGTCAACCAAGTTTTTGCAGGGGATGTTGACAAGTTACAGCTTCTAAGTGTATGTTATTTGCAACAACCTGTCCCTTCCACACATTAAAATACTAAGCACTACTGCAAAAAAAAAAGACAGTAATATTTATAACTCCTGGTAAACAGTCTCCAGGTAACTCACTGTAATAACTGCTCCAATACTGAATTAAATCCTCACAGGCTACAACACTACAACTTTGTGCTTGAACAGCACATCAAGCAGGTGGGGATCTACAGCCTGCAGGGACTAACTGAGCAGCTGTCACAATTCAAACCTAACAAGGATAAGCTATAATAATCCTAACTTAAGCCTTGCCTCCTGAGAACAGAGACAGCAGCATCTTTTGACTAGTAACACTTCAGTTTGATACTTCAGCATTGGTTTTCTGTGCTGTTTGTCCCTTACAACACCACCATTCCCAGTAGACAGAAGAAATGGTTTTGTTCTTGGCATTGGGAACAAGTTTAATTACCTGAATAGAGATTTCAATGAAGAGAAGCTATAAACAGTAAACAGCAGCATAAGCAGTATTTTAATTGGAAGTTCTGAAATACAAGGAACATAACACACTTTCAAAATTATAAAATCCTTTTGCCACATAAATTGCAGTATCTTTAAATCCTACTAGTCACACTTGTATTGTCCAACTTAATTATTTTCTCCAAACAGAACTAAACATTTTACTGCTTAGGACATTTAAAAATAAGCATAGATATTTACTAAAGCAAATGCCAAGCATTTGCAATACACTTGCTTCAATTATCTATAAACATACTGAACACACTAATTATAATTACAATTTAAGATAGCACTGCAAATAAGGTTTTTCTATCCAAAAGAAATCCGAAATCACTGGGAAGCTTAGAACAAAAGTGACAGCCAAATCAATGCTATCTACTTCTAGGCTGCAGGCTAGATAAAAATTAAGTAATAGAGAAGGCAGAAGAAGTTTCTCATTTCTAAAGGCAGCAGCTTCACTATTGCAAATAAGCGGCATTATCAGACCAGAAGGGCGTGAGTGTCTGGATTTGACCTCTCCCAGAAGGATGACAATCAATACAGTGTCATAGCTATGATGGCCCAGGGTTTAAGTGAAGCAAACAGACTCTTAATTAATTGAAAGGGGAGGAGGGGGAGGAAGGAAGGAAGGAACAGCTTTTGGTCACAAAGACAAATCTGTCCTACACATACTTCATTTAACTGATGCTGCTGCGTGATTTTTTTTTTAGTTTAAGCACATTACCAACAGCATGATGTAGCAGCTGCCAGGTTTGTGGTTTCAGATTGTCTTTATCACTTTTGCTTCACATGGTTATGTTAGACAGGGGGAATTTTCTAGAACTGTGGCAGAATGAGAGATAACAAATATTGACTATGACAATTTCCCATCTCTCTTTCAATTTAAACCCTGTGTCTCTTCTACAGCTGCTTAAACCAACATTTCTTTTCACTAATTGAGAGTTTGTATTTATGGAAACAGGCTGACATGCAGCCTCTTGCAACTTCCAACATATTACATAAAATAATCCAAAATAATTACCTGCACATCGTCTCTGTGAAAAAACGCAAAGCAGCAAGATGAAAGCACAGAAAGTAAAACACTTTACCTGGTGGCGTGAACAGCAATGGGAAAAGTGAGAAATGCCCTGTTGTTGTCAGAATCAAGTAGATGCCAGCATCCTTTGCTCTCTGAACAGACAACAAGCTAAAAATGACAAGAATTTGTTATGCTTTTGTCTTTTAGCAAAGAAACTTAATTTCAGCAAAACACTACACAATTCACAAGAGACTGAAGAATAGGTCAAATAGAGTTTCATAGCATGCCAGTCCCTCCAGACACTGGACCTGTGGTGAAGTTTCCTGCTTCCATGACATGTGGCCTTAGAGATAAAAAATGCAGGAGAAAAATCAGCCAGGAAACCCTCCCAACAGAAAACCACACACCCACTGAACACACACATCAGAAGGGCCTGGAGTTTTCTACAAATGGTCTTTTTCCTTTGCCAGCTGGCTGCCAACATTGTCATCCCTGCTTCGCCTCTTCCCTTTTGTTTTTCCAATGCTAATTCCCCACCTCTCACGAGTCTCAATTCAAGAGTTTAAACATCACTAAGTCTCAAGGACTTAAAAGAACAAGGAAAATACAGTTTGTAGCAATACTGGTCAGGCAGCTTATGAACTATAGCCTCACTTCTACCCTAAATCAGGCATAAAGTCCTTTCAGTAGAAATTGTGTATTGGTCTTGTCAAGCATAGTGCAGAAGGTCCCTTTCCTCAGTTGGCTCCTGAACAATCTACGTAGCTTTTTAAATATGAACCACAGCACTCATCAAGGCTTGAACTGCCCAGCAGCTAAAAGGCTACAGTATTTTTGTATTTGTCCCTGCCAGAATAGATCTCTAAACTTAACTATTCAGAGAGAAAAAGAACTAAATCAACTACAAACACTTGCCAAGCTTGAGTATGACAGCAGTGTCAAATGCTTCAAGCCAGGCAAACCAATTAAGTTTTCTCTTTAAAAGGCAAAGCCACAAGACACACAACGAATAGGTCTTAGACTTTTTGGGTGTAATGAATGTACTGCAGAAATGCAGTAATAACAGTGGGGGAAGGAAAAGGCCTAGGAAAGCAGCCTGCTTTTGTCCACCATGTCACATGGGTGAAATGTTTCATCAAGCCCGCTCCCAAGCTGTCACTGAGAAAAGGAGGCTTCAAGGGGAAGCTAAATAAATTCTTTGAAGAGCTGTGGGTCCACATGCAGCCTAAAGTCTGAACCCCATTCTTTCACAAGCACAGTTTGTTTTGGTTTTTTTTTTTTGTTTTGGGATTATTTTTTTTTTGCATTATTCTAAAAGCCATCAAGCATCTGAAACAAAACAGAGATTCTCTGTATACTATGCATCTTAACACAGCTCAGCATTCAAAGAGACACAAAAGAGTATGCAGTGGGAAGGCCTGCGTGTCAGACTCCTAAACTGATTGCTTAATCATCCCAACACCATATGCTTCTGTTCTTCCGATCATCCGTAAGTTAGTACAAAGCTCTGCTGTGCCCCACAGAGCTGATACAGGAATTGGCTACTACCAATAAAGCTCTACTTAAAGCTTCTGTCTATGCAAACTATTGTAAAGTATATGCTAGTATGTCATAAAAGATACTGTTCATTTAACACCACACCAGTTTCCTACATATGCTATACTAGCACCAGCACATTCTATTGCAAAGGCAGCCACGTGTTATTGTGCCTGAAATTAATCTACTTGAAGGGCACTAAAATTTTACAGCTTAAGGCATTCTATAGACACGTTCATTTTCTGAAATATACTGAAAACAAAGCGATCCTATTTGATGATTCCTCAACAAGTGGCTGCAGGTTCAGTTTGGCCAACTACTACGTACGAAATTCACTTACCTTAAAGGCAGAATAGCAAGGAGTATTGCTTTTTCATGCACGTGCCAGCCAAACATGAAGGAGCTCAACGCACAAAGAACAAGGCACTGCAGAAAGCCTCTGGGCCCTTGAGGTTTAAACCAAAGACAGAAAACAGAGGGCTAGAAACAACAGGCAAAAACAGGACTTCAGTGAAAAGTCTGGCAATCCTGAACACAAGCCATTGTCCAATGAGAGTTTTTTCAATGTTAATAAACACCACTACACCCAGGTTGTGCTTGTGTGGCACAAGCATTATATAGCACTGGAGGAACTGAATCTCTCTGGATGTACGAGTAGAGCCTTAAGGACTTCATCAGTATAACAGGAGGGAAAAAGTAGACTGAAAGACTACAGCCAACTCCCTGTTATTTGTGTTGCAAGAACTGTCTTTGAATCTAAGCCACCAAACTCATTTTATCAAAGTTACTACATAAAGGTGTTGAAATAAAGATTTCCAGTTAAAGGCTAGGTGCTCATTAGAGAAAGACTCTGTATCCAAGTAATTACTTATTGAACCTTCAATTCTTTGCTTGTCACATGAAGAACACTATGCTTACCTGTAGCTTATGGTGTTAGGAACACCGTAAGCTGCCCAAACAGTTCCAATGGTATCTCTACTCGCATCTTAGCTCAACTCACTTATTACAAAAGGTTACTACTAGCTCAGCATGCACAGTGGTTTTGATCCAAGACTGCTTTTAATCTCTTAACTCTTCTAGAGGTGACACAGGGCATGTTTTTAGCCATACTTGAAGAAAGTAATATTGTGTATCAAGAAAGACATTAATTCCACATTTATCCTAATAATTGGTTTTGTTTTTAAAGAAAACTTATTTGTTGCCCTGGAATTAAAATTCATGTGAAGTGCATGCTAATCAAATAAAATCTACAGGGGACAAAACACCTCAAGTTTCCAAAAAATATTATTTGTTCTTACCAATATAGATATGAAAGTACAGATTAACGTTGCCAGTGGAGTCACAGAAGGGAGGACAGTATGCTGAAATTCTTGAACCAGCCCTCCTGTCATTGAGGCTTTAGGAATTTTTGTGGGATCAAGAAAATTACACCTTAAACCTAAAAATAAAACATAAAAAAGCACAAACTGATAAATGTTAATGAAGAAAATTAAGTAGCTAAACTAAGTACATGGCCAAGTCTTTTCTTTCTCTAAAGGACAGCAGAGAGGAAAGATTGATTTCTGACCTACTGCTGGAAACTTATCATCCACTGGATTATGTAGACAATCAGTGATTTAAGGCAATCCAAAAATGTAATGCATTACCTGAATTTCAAATGGGGAAGGAAGACTAAAATCCAGAGAGCTCTATCTGCATTTAGGCACCATATAGAAAGATTAGCATACTGTACCAAAAATTGTTAGTGCTTTATCCATGGCATTGTACAAAGCCCAGAAGTTAGGGGCCCAATAAGCATGGCAGAGGCCTCGCTTGAAAGGAAAAAGCCGTGAAATGACTTGAGGCAGCTGTCCCTACAGAAAACAAAAAAGAAAGAAATGGTCTCTTTAGATGAGACATGGTTTATATTTTTATAACAATTTTCTAACAGTTCAGGGGAATGACAGGTGAAAAGGGGGTTATTACCAATACTATGAAGGGGCCCAGTGAAAGAGCAGAAACAAGACAGACAATCAATCCTAGAAGAGTTACATGAAGCAAGCTGAAACTTCTCCACTTCAGGGATCCATCTACAAGAAGCAAACAGATTATGAAAGCAGTTACTGTTACAAGTGGAGAGGAAGACAAAAGATTCCACACTAATAGTGAATTGTTAGCACCTATCTAAAAAGAAACATACAGCCTTTTACATCAATACATTCAGTTGCTTCCTTCAACAGTTAGTTTGCATTTACTTTTTCCACATTGCAGGTCCTTCATTATACAAACTTCCAGTATTTTCTCTTTCAAGAGAAGCACCTTCTCTGTTAATGTGAGGAAAATC
Source organism: Haliaeetus leucocephalus (assembly GCF_000737465.1). Taxonomy (NCBI): domain Eukaryota; kingdom Metazoa; phylum Chordata; class Aves; order Accipitriformes; family Accipitridae; genus Haliaeetus; species Haliaeetus leucocephalus. The sequence continues at coordinate 3,974,046 of NW_010972972.1, read as the reverse complement.
AAACATGTTTTTCATTGCTAAGAAGTGGAGAGAAACTCAAGGGAGGACTTTGAAATAGCTTCTGATGCTAAAGATTTCATAACCGGAATAATTCTTACGGCTTCAAACTGCCACCTGCAGTTTGTTCATGTTGGTTTTTCTTAATAAAGAACTCAAAACATTAATTTTACAAAAATACATAAATTTCAAAGATCTTTAAAGATCTTACCAACCCTGCTATCCAAGTTGAATTTTCATTTGACCCACAGCTGTTTCATTCCGATGGTATCTGCATGTCTCAGTCTTCCCCAGACCCCATTAATTAACACAATCCCCCAAAAGGGAGCAAGGAAAAACCCATCTTACCTGCATTATTTGCAGTAAAACAATAGGATCGCAGCAAGTAAATGCCATATGCTGGGGCCACATACACGTAGATATGTTTGAAATGCAGAAGAACAGCAAAAAGAAGAGCGCCTTCCAGGTATCTTTTCTAAAGCAAAAACAAAACAAACCCCAAGCTTTTCTACTTGTTCTCCCTTTGTAATAACTTTTAATGGTCCTCTATTGTATTCTTAAAGTGACAGAACATTTATCATAGGCATGAAAAACAAATGAGTGTTTACATCAAATTACAAACTCAGTAGTGTTATGCACAACAGGTATGGAGAAGGACACTATGTCATCACATGATACTTGGAAAACTGGGATAGGGCCTCACCTCCCCACAGCTTCAGAGGTCCATTTTCTAAGGACTAGTGACTTGGAAGAAGATAAGATGGCAGGAAACCATGCTACGTTGCTGAGTTGTAACACAGAATTTAGCTTTCGCAGGGGGAAATGCAATGCTGCAGCATCAGCAAGCAATTATGGTGAGTTTCAAGTTCTGCTCTTTCCCCCAAACTAAACAAGTAATTAGACATCCATCTTAGCACCCCTCAACTTTGAGCTGCTCCCAATACCTTCAATATGAGCAGCTCAATGAAGCTAATTAATGCACCTAAAATACATAGTGACAAACAGAAGAGCCACTCGAAGTTTACCTGACATAGTCGGGCAACAGAAAGAAGCATCAGCCCAAACAGGAAGCCATTGTACTGGAAGTGAATATCTGAACTTGAGTCAAGAAAGGAATAAAGCAAGCTTTCTTTACTATTGGTCTTCTGGGGAAGACCCAAACTTATAAAAAATAAATTCAAATTAAAATGGAACTTAAATCAAGAAAATAACCTTAAATTCACTCCACATAGACACGAAGTCATTACTTAACCATATTTGTAAGCACAGATACAAAATCTACTAATAGCAGTACATTATCTTGATGAAATGAAGCATAACAATCTGACCACATATGTATCATGCAACTTGTATGATATAAACCAAAACAAATAAAAGGTTCATTCTCCACTTTTTGAACTTTTAAGTATTAGTTTCTGCCTCACATTGGTTAATGGATGGAGACAGCAGCCCTCACTTATCACCTACCACCTGTAAGCAGGCAACTTAAACAAGGGCCAGGACAGAAAAAACTAGTTCTTCCTATAAAATAGTTTACTGTTGTTTTCCCCTTTTGTTCCCTCCGCAGCTAGGTCAATGCACATTATGTCAATACTTTTCAGAGTTATTTTTATATCCTCTTCAAAAAGCCTTGCTAATTCTCATGTAACATTAACCACATAAAGCACTGCTAAGATTTTCCTTGCCATGGGACAAACTTAGAACCACACCCTGAAAAAAGATGCTCTCTGCTAATAACTCTGTAGGCAAGCAGAGGAGCAGCAGCCAGCAGGAACAGGCATGTTGCTACCAGACTGGTCCTCCTGCAGTTCTGGCAAATTGGACCAAAAACTGAACGATTTCCAGTTTGCCAAATAATAACTAATGAGAAGATGAAGTTATTCAACTAACCCCAGGAACAAACAGTAGTGTTACTTGCAGTGATAGTAGTAATAATATTCATGGTTTGTACCACATGCTATAACAGGTTATTAAAAAAAAACCAAACCAAACCACAAACAACCCTCAACAGTTTGAAAGGATACGATCCACAATTAGCAACCCAAAATTCCACAAGAGCAGAACAGCAAGAATAAATGTTGGTTTTTCCAGGATATCCTTTGCAGCTCGTTTCCCATCTACACATCTGCAGCATCTGAACAAGAGCAGAAGAAACAGAAGTCTTAATTGAAATGGCCAACAAAAACATTGTTGCTTTTAAGAGTTGAGAAGTACACTTAACCTGAAGAAAACTGTTTTATTAAGATGGAAGGCAACGATAAAATTCTTGTTAAATTCATCAAGAGAAGACAGTGTCATGAATAAAGTTTAGTAAAAAAAGGATTTTAAATTTCAGTAGCTGTAGTATGTTCCACATGCTAAAGCTTATGTTAAGTAACTTAGTCTCAGGTTCAAGTCTCACATTCAGTAATAAGTATAGTTGTCATAACCTGTTTGCTATCAACTTCTCATGAATGAGCAACGTATTGCTACATCTGGAGGCAACATACCAAGTTGTATTTAGGGCCCTCAGTAGAACATTAAACTCTTCATGTCCCCCCCCGCCCCAATATTATGAGCTATTTCTGTTGGTTAAAAACATCTTATTACTTCTCGGTGTGAAGCCATATGGTCCATATTATTTTTGAAGGTAAGGTTAGATCAGTTTAAGAAGTTGTGGATGATTTGTTGAAATACTATTAGTAGAGCCATTTTAAGAAAGCCATCTCATTCATACATCTTTGAGTCAGAACAATAAAAGGAAAAAAGACACAATGCAAAACTAGCCCATTTCAAATAAAGTAAATAAAGGAATATAGGTAGTGCTCCAGTGCAAGAGAGCTTTCTACCCAGATTTTGAGCAGACAGAAGAGAATGAGGGAAGACTGTTACAGCCAAATTGTTAAGGTAGGCAACATATTTCTCAAAACACCTGCCCCGCACACACTCTTTAGGTGTAAGATAAACACTTCTTCACAAAGTCAGGGCACACTGAAAACATACAATCTTAATATTGTTAAATTAGACTTGGAATAATCAGTTTATCATCAAGAATACCAAAAATACTGGAGCGACTTTGCATATTTGATGATACTGGCATTTTGTCACAAGTTTCCTTTATGCTTCTACTCTAGAACAACAGAATAATAAGAAACATAACAGGAAAACGCAGTTGGGTGCACACAAACTCTCCTGCAACTCCTGCAAAGTGAACCCAGTGACAGAAACAAAACACCTATAGCATGTGAAACAGCAGCTAATGTCTGAATGCGTACAAATCTGATCACATGTACAGCAACAGCTTCTCCAAGAACAAGCCATCTTGTGTTTAGCAGCGTGTTCCAAATTTCTCCCTGAAGAGGTTAAAGCAACTTTGATATTTCCATGCATTTACAAGCTTATTCATACAAATTATTTGTTGTTACTCTAGAAAAGGTCCATATACTAATGACTACCCACTTTCCCTAAAATTAGAATATTAAGACTTACTCACGAACTGCATATATGAAAAGGATATCTGTAAAGATGACAGAAAATCTTTGAAAGAAGATGGTTGCGCGACTGGTGTAATTTAGATTTTCTATAACCAGCATCTTGGGGTCAAAGTACTTGGCAATGTGCGAAAGCGCATATTCAAACCAAGCAAAAAATGGTGGATAATCCAGGGTCCATTCAGAAGTTGCCTAAAGACAAAATAAGATTAAATATGTTAACACAATCCATGCTGTTTACAGTTCTTCAGGTACAGTTCATCACAGTAAATCAGCTGATGTATTTTATCTCAGTAGCCTCTATTTAACAGAAACTACTTCACAATGAAGTAGCCAGCTGTATCATACTGAACATGATTTGAGCTGTAATACTGGTAGAGGGATGGGACATCTCTTGATTAGTAGAAAGAAATGTCCCATACATTTTGTGTATCTGCACCTAACCAATATATAACTGCCTGTTTTTTATATATCAGCTTAAGAGTAATAAGGCCAATATTAAAAAATCGCGATAAAATAGCTCACAGTGAATATTGGTCTACATTAGAGGAATCACCAGCACAGTCAGCCTTGCTACAGCCTCAAAAGTGATTTTTACTCATTAGTCAACAAGTTTTAATTCTAATAAGACCTTATTAAGATCAAATAGTATTATTTGATCTTTTCCCATACAGACCATTATTATGCCCTGACCAACAATTAACTCGTTAGCTGTGGAAACAGGAGAGGAGGAAGGAGGAACACAGCAGGTTGAGATGGGGTATATTTGTCAGTGTGCATGTTCCCAAATGCTTACATTATGCTGCTAAAAGGCATCCTATGCTTTGGCACTGGGATCACACTGGCATCTGCAGGAATTTCTTTTACAGTATTAGACCAGCCTGTCAGAAAGTTCTGAGCCACACCAATTATTTAGTCCTGGATACACAGTTCCCAGACACTTATGTGGAAGAGTACTAGAGACTGATATTTACCCCAGAACTCAAGGAGATATTGTGAGACAGATTAAAACCCAATTGTGTAGGCTGCGTCTATCATCAACTTAAAGGTGATTCATCTAAATTAAAATCAATGCATGCTAGTAGCACACCAGCAGAGGCTCAAAACTTTAATACAATGATTGATATCATAATGTATAGACCCATTTATATGATTCATTCTTTATCATGATAACTGTGTATCATTAATGACAAGAGTGAAGACAGCAGCAATTTAAGACCACCATGCAACTTGCTCCTGCGTTACACAGCCTTTCTAATAACCCATGTGCCTTAATTGTCTTTTCCATTTCACCTTCGTAAGTACTAGCAGCTTCCCCAGACACTTCTCATTTTTTAACTAAATGCTACACAGAGCCAACAAATCATGACTGGTATGTTTCTGAACCACTGCTATACAGCTGCCAACCATCAGTATCCATGATGTTGTACATTCTGCAAATAAAAGCTTTTCTCCTCTAACATTCACATAGGCTGACATACCCAACATGCCTGTAATTTATACACAGCTAAAAAACCCCAAACACATACTTACTTCATAGTACCACTGAGAGAGGGGCAAGTTGTGAGTGATGGCAAGCCAATTCCTATGTACTTCAAAATCTGTGGAATAACTACAGAAGGTTTATGTTAAGAGTCACATACTTAAAGGAAAAACATTTCAGAGCACACTACCACAGGTAGATTAAAAGGAAACGTACAATGAACAGCTCTAGGGCAGCTTCCAAGACTTGGACCGAGTAACTCGAACAGTAACAAAGATGCTCCATGAATTTTGTGCCAAGGACACATACAGGCAACTATAGGACCAGAATTATTTATAGCTCGCCCTTTCCTGACATGTAATGCCAAAACTCCACGTTCTGACTGACTTTTTAATAGCAATTTAATTTTTTTTTTTTCCTGGAGGAAAAAATCTACAGCGCCTTTTAAAATTAAAAAAGCGTTTATGTTTTAAACCCGCCCCAGCTCCCCCGAAGAACAACCGAGCAGCACTGGCCGTAAGCGCCTTCAAACACTTCGAAACGATTCCCCACCGCCGAGAGGACGAGGAGACAGCACCAACCCGCTCCCCACAACCGCCCGAAGGAAATACGGCCCTTCAGGACACCAGGGCCCCCTCAGGAACGGCGGCACCACGCCGGCCCCTGCCCCCCCTCCCCATCCCCGGCCGCCCTGAGGGGCGGTGGACGCCAACCGCCACCCCGGGCCGGGGGAGGCTGACAGGCCGTATCCCCCCTCACGCACACACGCACCCCCCCAGGGAAGCTCCTTACTAGGCGGGGATGAGGAGGCACTTGAGGAAGGACACGCCGAGCGCCAAGGCGCGGAACCAGCCGCGGCCGCCCGCCGCCGCCATGTCGCGCCCCCCCTCGCCGAGCTGACAGAACCGCCGCGCATGCGCCGTACGGCCAGCGGCCCGCCGGCAACGTTTAAAGGCCACGGCCCCGCCCACGGCGGCGGGTGCGCATGCGCCGTGCCGCTCACCCCCCCTTCCCGCTCAGCCACCGCCTCGGGCGCAGCACTGCGCATGCGCGGGAGGCTGCGTTGGGCGGGTGGTCTGTGGGGAGGGTTGATCTGCGTGAGGGGGGGGCTTGGGGTTCAGGAGTGGGCTGGTGTTGGGCCTGAGTGGTGTGGGGTTGGGCCTGGGTGATGTGAGATCGGGTGGTGTGGGACCAGCAGTGGGGTTGGTGGTCCTGGGTGGTGTGGGGTTAGGGGGGTGTGGGACCATGTCTGGAGGTAGGGGGCGTTGGGGGGTGGTATAGGACCACCATCCAGCTGTGGGGCTGGATTTGCAGCAGCCTGGGTTTGGGCTGCTCCTGGTAGCCAGCGTCTCAGTGAGGAGGAGGGGACAGGCTGTGGTGCCAGTTCCACGTTCATCGTTACTGGTCTCGCACAGGGTTGGCATCACCTTAGCGCAGCCCCAACTCTATCCCTTCATGCTCCTCTGTATTTACTAGAAATTTACAAGAAATGCTGTTCCTACAGGGCTCAACTTCAGCCCTTGCTTCTTTCAGGAGGCTCCCCTGTCCCTGGGATATGGTTAAAGAGATGGAGGGCTCTAGCTCACCCTGGATCTGCGTAATCTTTTAGGATGTCTCTCTGGATGCTCCTTTGCATCCCCTCTGTGATGTTGGGCAGGGTGCTTGGGAGCCCACCGTGCTGCTTGCCATCAGCACAGGCTTAACTGTGGCCATTTGGGACAGAGACCAGCGTCCACCCACGTGCCCAGAAACACGGTGTCTGTGGGTGAGTTAATGTTGGGTGAAGAGCATGGAGGAATTTATGGCAGCTCTCATGCCGACAGCTGCCTGGCACTGGGCAGAAGACACTTCAAATTAGCTTAGCTCTGCTTGAGGGAGGTGCCATCTCCAACCAGTGTCACTCGTGTCTGAGTCAGCTTCCAGGGATAAAGTGCTCTTTCAGAGGAAAAAGCTCAGTTTTTTAATACCCGGAAGAAATTGCCAGCCTGTAGGGTGCATGCATGCAAGGCTGATGCCTTTTCACTTCCTTACAGCAAACCTTCACCTATCTAGCAATAGTACCCCATAAGGGCTGCATGAAATCATAGAGATAATGTTAAATTTATTTTTTCCTGTACAGCAGCAATATATTATAGTTTGTTCAAACTCTGAGACTAGAGACAAGTTAAACAGTGGTAAAGCATTAAGATTAAGAAGGGTTTTCACTGGAGAAATGAATCCTCTTTATAAATGCTTGAAACGTAAATGCGCTGATGCATTTAAAATGGTTGTGATTATTTAGGAGGGCTTGTTCATCCAAGTTTTCTACAACTGCACTAATTTTTGGGGAGCTTCCTACAATTCTCAGCCATGGAGATGTCTAGGTAAGCATTGCAGTGATGCACTGTGTAAAATCCTTAGAGGAAAAGCTACAGATTCAGCAAACATTGCTGCATGCTTTCTTCTCAAGAAAAGTATGTCAGGCAGAGCATCTCCTGCTTCATTCACATTTTATTTACTGTTTTCTAAAATATGTATTAGTGACAGTTCACAAAAGAGTTACAGGCAGAGAAATGCAACCAGATTTTTAAATGTGGTAGCCCTACAGGCTCTCTATGAAAGTGGTAAGAAATAAAAACCATCTTTTGACACTTTCCAAATAGTATTCATTCAAAAGCATGGCTTTTAGTGAATTAGGGACCAAATTCTGATCAACAGGAAAATCCTACAGTTAGGAGTAGGAGCAAGAAAATAAGAGAGAGGGGAATGCCAAGAGGGAGAAAAGGAATTATTCCATATAGCCCTCCCCTATAGCTCCTTTTTTTCTGAATTCGTAGGGAAACCCTACCTTGTGTTTTTCCCAAGTGAATCTAAGAGCAGGATCTGCATACTTATGCTCGATCCAGTCCGTCTCGCACAGAGTATCTGCATGACTGCCTGTACTAATTCACATACAAGACTTATTGGGAGGGTCACATACTAGCACTGCTGTGTCCATCAGTGTGTGGATACGGGAGTCATTACAGAATGGCAATATTTCAAAATATATTGAAATTCTGAGCAGTGACACCGAATTCAAAGAGATGGGGTGAAAATGAAATTCCCCAACGGAGTCTTCTTCATAACTTCTCCATTTATCTGTGAAGTATCAGAAGATTGTAGATTTATTTTCCACAGTCTATGGCTGAAGGCAATATTTATCACTCCTGTCAAGCTTATATATGGACCCCACCAGCCTTTCCTAGACTGGGAATAAATCTGATTGATTGCAGGTATTTACTGCCAGTGAACTCAAGCAGCAATTTATATTCAGCAACCAAGTTAAAATATGGGCAGTGCATATGTTTGGTGATTTAAAGCACATGCAAATTGAAGCAAAGCTGTCTACTGACAAGTTACTAGTGTAACTCTTGGCATGACCAATATTTAAGTTGCATAATAGGAGATTAAAACTGGAAAGGACCAGTGAGTCATTCTAATCACAGCCTCCTTTCATAGCAAAATCTTTGTCTCCATTGTTATCTTGCTGGTTTTTTTACTGAACACAACAAGATTCTTTATTGTTTCCCTTCTAAATCCTGGATTTCTTGTTAACGTGAATTCCTTCACCTATTTATTCTATTTCCCTACCACTGCCTGCAGCAACAAACACTCCTCCCACCAACTCCTACCGATCCTTAACAGCTGCATGAACCAAAGATATCTTAATATTTATGTATGGTTTCAGTCCATTATAACTGGACATTGTTAGATATTTAAGAGCTATCAAGCCTGTGAGTGATTCTGGACTCCATTAAGATGCTTTTTGTCATATAAGAAATCCCACTGTGCTATGCACATGCCCATATCTGAAAATCCCATTAGACTACAGCGAATAACTTGTTTATCATCTGCCCTAACTGTGGTATTTTTCTGCTCTAACACTACTGATCGCTCTATTCAGTGGCTCTCTCAGCATGTAGGCCGTTCAAAAAAAAGTGCAGGACTTAGCTTCATTTTGTACACAAAGGTGTGGAGGGAGACAGGCATATGGCAGAATCAGAACAGGAGTTATGCACCAAGATGTGGAAGAAAGCACCCTTCAAACTGTAAGGGAAAAAACCTTCACTAGATCCTTTCCTTGTTCTCACACCCTTACAGGAAGAATAGTTTGTTCTGAGAGCGAATATTACACTCAGCAGTGAAATAATTTTTAGGTGTTACTGCTAATAAATGCTGAGTGCTTTTCATGACTAGCAATGGGGTTGTGCTGTACTTAATATGGCTTTGTGCATGTTCACTTTTCTTTAATTCAGGAACTCTTGAGAAGAAGACTCATCAGTCCTGTTGACTGGTAAACAAAAGCAAGTTATGCCTCTAGGGCTCAGAAGGTAAACAAAAGCCAGCTATCTAGATAAAGAGGGAACAAATGTTTTGGAGGGAGAACTTTCCTATAAACAGTCATTATAACATAACTCACAGACTGCAAAATTAGGGAGCAACTATAAATTTAGCTTAGTGTGTACTTTGAAATAGCAACAGCATTTGTATAACATATGTTTGACTGCAATCGCAAGTAATTCACTTACTGCTTATTTCACATACTTGATTAGCATGCAGAATGACTGTGGCATTATAAATAGTATCTCATGCTTAAAGATGTTTATTCCGCTTAGCAATTTAGAGGTATCTCAAGTTTTTCTATTCCTCCCAAAGCCTGTCTTCATTCACGTCTTTATACTTGTTGGAAATTTTGCAGCTCATATGCATATAGAAGAGACATATTTTGCATCTCTCTGCCTGTTAATAAATGACAGAGATTTGTGGCCAGCTGTATCTTTGCCTGATTTAGTTACATGAGCACAAATAAATGTGTATTTAAGTCGTCCATCTTTTGCATAATAGACTGATGGGTTAAAACACTCCAGGAGAAGACCCGGGTTCAGTTCTCTCCTCAATCTGTGGGGATTGAAACCCGTATTTCCATGTCAGCAGAATTACTCCAGTTACTGTCTAGGCCAGGTTGGGGCACTCGTAATTTCTTGTTTAGACTTCTAAGAAACTGTATAACTGCTTTTAGTGTGGGTGCTGCTACTGTCCAAAGAAGAGAAAAGGGGGTGGGAACAAAGAGGAGGAGTAAATGCTCTAGATTAAGCTATGCATAGTGCTTTTATGGACTCCTCTTACTTGCCTTTCACCAGAAAATGCAGTAATGATTCAACTCTCCTGGGGAATATTTTTATTTTGCTGAAACAGAATGGAGCAGTACTAATCCAGAGCTCTAAAGGGTGTAGATCAGACTTCTTCCCCCCTTCCAGATGAGATTTAAGCCTACTGCTCTTACCTTTGAATAAACTCAAGCTGACAGGAAACAAATTACTGCAGGTAAGTATTATTTTAGTCTTGCCATACAAGAACTTCCGTTACAGATCATTTAAAATCTACTTTCAAGGGTGTGGGTTAAAAAGAAATACTGTCAACAGTCCCCCAAAGCTCTGTAAATTCAGCAAAGGCATATCTGTTTCAAGGCATAGATTTGATGAAAGAGGGTTCATACATGGTATTTTACAGATCATAATCATATTACCTGCATAGATCATCCCTGTGAATGTCCAGCTGACTGGCAAACTCATGTCAGAAATAAGCTTCACACAGGGGTTGCTTTGCTTCGTGGCATGCAGCAACCTCTGGAACAGATTACTCCTGCTTTATAATTCAGGACAGGGATGGGGGAAAAAAGAGCTCTTCCTAATGCAACTAAAATTAGAAGAATATAGTGACTCAAGCTGGAATTTGGCCACAAAATCCTGTTTACAATCCTAAAAATTCACAAAACTTGCCAGGTTTAAGGGTTCTGAGGGCTTCAAGCCCAGTCAGTGGTTCTTAACATGGTCCCACGTATATCATGTTGGTTTAGCACCAAGTCAGACAGGGGCAGCTGTTTGTAACAGGCTGCCAATAGCTGCAGAATGTGCATTTTTACCCTCAGCATGCTGATTTGTGTTGTTCATGCAGTTACAGCTTGGGACAGTAGAAATGCATTTATCTCACTTTTCCACAACACTAACAAAATGCTTCTTTATGCTTGTTCACAGGTCAGCTTAATGTAACAACAGACTAGTTACTTTGGGAAACAAGAACATGAACAATACTGAGCTTTGCAGCCCTGTGCTAAGAACTTTTGGAAGCACTAGAATTCTAAATGCAAAACTTGGTTATTGCATTTTCCCTTCTATCTCATGAGACGTAAAGGGAAATGTTCCAGAAGGTCTCTGAGGCACATGTAGCAATGTGGTTAGGGAAAGACAGTGAAGATACTTTTAAATGTAATTAGCTGAGAATGAACCACCTTGAATGTGGCACAAATGTTTAGTGCTAACATGCAACTAGTGGATTATGATCTTCATTATAGCACAGATCTGGTGTGTAGGAAAACAGCTTGACCATTGTCTTCACCTCTGGTTTCCCACTGCCTTACCTCTGACAATCTGACACTGAAGCCAAGCAAGCGGGTAAAATGCTAGCTTAGTGACCTGACCATTTCACAATGATGTAAAAAAAAACCCCAAAACACCCAGGCTCAATGCACCAGGATAGGAAAAGTGAGCCTCTGTTTTTGTAATAAAAAATACTAGGCATAACCTGATGGGAATGTTGTCTTTTGAGAAGGAATCCATCCTACCTAGAGAGCATCCCATGCACTTCCAGGCACTGCTGAAGGGAGATGTGCCCAAAAGAAGGCTGTGTCCAGGTAGAAGAGGCTCAAACATTTAGAAGATATTCGGGGGCCTCTGCCCCCAAATCTGTCTCCACCTCAGCAAGTTTCAGCAGCATCCTCCAGACAAATATAACATTGTAAGAGAAAGAAAAGGCTAGTTGTCTTGGATGCTTTTGGAATGTAAAAGTAAAGGTTTAAGAGCATCCAAAGCAAAGTTCCCCCACCAGCCACAATCTTCTCAGTTTGTAAGAACACCGTTCTCTTTGCTATGGCTTCCTTGGTTGTTCCCCATGCCAGTCACATCATTCAAACGCGGCTTTCCTGAAAGCAGAACAGAACAGGAGCTTCCTCACAGGGTTCAGGAAAAAACCCAAGCCAGCTTCAGGTGGTGACAGAAATCCTTTGCTGAACCCAAAGAGACAGGATCCCTTACTCATTTGCGGTTTGCACCAACCTTTGCAGCTATACTGAGTGTGTGTATGTGGGGAGGCTTCTCTGCAGATCCAACCAAACTTCCTGGATGCTCTGCACAGGTGATATGGCAAGACATGGAAAACGTGCCCCCAGGGCTGTCTGCTGCACTGCAGCTCCATGGCATTTTCCATTGCATCTGATCTCCAGATACTTTCCAGACGTTGATTACTGAACCCTCACATCCCCTTGCAATATACGTTAAGGATCACTCCCATTTTCCAACTGGAAAATGTAGGAAGGACAGAAGTTAAGTGATCTTCCTCACAATTGTACAGCAGGTCAGAGGTGGAGGCAGAGACAGAACCAATCCTTAATTCAGGTGCTAGACAATATTCCTTCCGCTTAGAATATGGACATATTCTGAAAGGCTGTATTGGTAAATACATTAAAGGAAAATCATCTCCTTGTTAGTGACTCTTAATCCAGATAAGCATGATTCTGAATTAGGCTGTAAGTGTGTTTTAAATGGAAACACTTAACCTGTGTTATCTCCATGCTGGCACCATAATAAACAGCCATTCCTACTTGTACCGAATTAGGCGAATAATCTTATTATTCATGAAATCTGAAGTATGTGGATGAGAAGAATCTATGCAGAAACCATCACTCATGGCTATTTTTAGCACTTCTTCCACAAACACCTGGAAACTATTGATTTGCTTATTATCTGGCACCACCCAGAGTCTCTTTAAGTTCTGCCTGGTGTACTCCTCTTCGGGAAGGCCTTCCACACTTGCAACCCAATCTAAGGTCAAATGGTTGGGGTCCTGCAGGTAGCTGGATATTGAAGAGAGGTTTCCATTGAAGCAATAGTAAAGTTTGGAACCGAGAAGCTTCAGGAACAGACATGACGTGGAGAAGATATGAGCACTGAACACTTCCATGTTGGAGGAAGACAGGCTGTAGATCTGGGGTGCTTCTCGGACGGTGAAATGAACAGTCTGGGTCTTCTGATCAAGGGTGATGTTGAGCATGGCATTCTTCTCTGCTTTAGAAAGCTCCACCTCCTTCTCCTGCAAGGCCTCAATCAGTGGCTGAATTTGATAAAAATCTACCTCCCGTCGAAGCAAGCTCATTTCCTGAAAGTCTTCAGGGAGGTCCAAGTGAGAAGTTCGTAAGAAGTTCAGGATATAGCGGAAGATTTTGCCATCTCTGTCAATAAAGCAGTTGCCTTGGCTGTCCTTCTTGGTTGGGATCTTCCCGCTAAACATGGCGCCCAGCATAGAGTCTGGAAAGCTAGTCAGGGTGGACAGAGAGGTGGTATAGAGTTTTCCTCCAACATTGAGCGTGATGGGTTCTGACATGATGGAAAAGTCACGATGCTGGGACTAATTCTAAAACAAAAACAAAAATCCAACACCACACATTTAGTTGCATTTACCTGTTTGAAAGGTTAAACTACAGAGGTAAAAAGTCCTAAATATATAAGGGTAACTACATGGCAAGAATTCATCATAGAAATTAGAAGTGGGGAATTACTTTTGGAGGTTGAATCTTGAGAACAAGCATAAGGATGTTTTTTCTCTCAACAGACTTGAACAGGAACTTTGTTTAGTTCAGTTTTGTGCCAGAAATCATGAGTCTTGCAAAGCTTTACAATCATGCTAAAAGTGAGATCTCTCCCACAGATGCCTACAGTGGAACGACTGCTGACTTCAAAGCAAGAGTTGTGTCCTGGGCTTACCTGGTCCCATCTCCCTCGCGAACACAGAATTTAGAGGGGGGGGAAAAAAAAAAAAAAGAGAGGACAAGAACTGGACACACCCCAACGTCTTCCATGGCATCTGAAGATATAATTAAAGCAACAAAGCGGTTGCAGCAGAATCCCCTGACACACATTTGAGTGCAGTCAGCCTAGCAGGGAGCCAGCGAGCAGTGCTGCCGTAAGCACGCGACAGTCTGCGGTTCCATTCAGTAAAAAAACCAACAGGCTTTCTCCTTCCAATGTGCTTTACCTTAGGAAACATTTCCTCATTAATTGGGGCCATATCCCAGTTGACGTAGTTTCCACACAGCTCCTCTGCAATCAGCTGAGACAAACGGAGGATGCGATTTTATGGTGCAGTTAAGCATCACTGCCTCTGGAAGGGACATACCTCCCTTCACCCTCCACCATACTTTCCTCCTCCCTTACACCAGCTCTGGCACTCATCTGACCCCACAGTGAGCCAGTTTAGGGAGAAAACCCATCATTTTCTATTCAGGATATGTTTCTGCTACATCTTGGAAGCAGATGACTGCCAGGGCTGGTGCAAGGGAAGAGGAAGGAGCTACGCAGCCCTTTCCATTGCAGATCTGCTCAGCTGCCTTGAAAAGGTGGGCCCTTATTGCTGATAGCTGAGGACCTGCAAATCTGTTTTTCCTTGTTTGCTGAATCCAAATCAATCAACAGTTTATTCCCAGTTCTATTATTGACTTAATCAGCAGGAAACCCATCCATGTTTGCTTGCAGAGGTGGGAGGTAGCTCTTGCTGTAGTAACCGATCATTCAACAGAAAGCCACCAAACGGCTCCCTGAAAATTAAACTTAAGCACAGGCATTTTCCTGACTAGTCATGGAATACTCATAGGCACTACAACACTATTATCAGCTCTGGAGTCACACCAAAATACAGATAGGAAGAACGTCATATTGTGCTGGAATATCAATTGTTTTGTGGCTGCTAAAACCCAAGTAATAGTCTTAGGCACCTTAAAACAAACACGCCTCTAGATAGCAAGCACATTTTGCTATGAAAATCTTGCCCAACCTAGGGCAGCTAATGAACAGGTCAAAGCAGAATCTGTATTTCACTTCTAGTTTTAAGACCAACATTCCACTCTGTTCTTTAAGCCTGCGCACACAGGGTATATCTCACTGCACAATAATTAATGGCAAGAAACAGATCTTGAAATCCAGAGTGTTTTGCCTTAACCAACCAACGTACTTGACAGTAGCTGGGGAAAGAAAGTCAATCTTTGCTGCTTTTTTCTTATAAACTTGTTTATGAAAAAAGTTTTTCATAAACTCCTAAAAATTAAGATTAAATGGGTTGTCAGTTTTCTCTCTGCTCATCCAACCAGCATTTGCAGTCCCTACCCTGGTTTATCAGGCCTGGGCACTTTGCTAATGCAATCTAAAGGTTCTCCAAGAATGCAGCATGGAAATCACTTCTGCTTTGTGGCATTTCCACAAAAAGGAGCTACCAAGAGAGCATTTGATCTTGCACATGGGTGGCTATAACTTGCAGTCACCAAGGACAAGTATGAATTGGCTTACAGTTCTTGGAAGCAGAGAAATACAGTAAAGCCTTTTGTGTAGCTGCTCCCCAAGTAGCACTTAAAATTCCCTCAAATTAGATCAGCTAGAGATCTAATTTGAGAGTTGAAGATGTGAAGAGGGTTTATTTTGTGCTTTTAGAGTGACTTGTATTTAAATACATCTTTCTTTTAAGAACAGATGTATTTAATATCATGGGGAAACAAATCTACTGTTGATTTAAAGTCATAATCTTTCAGGTGATGTAAGTTGAGAGAAACCAGTGGTGAACTTTTTGGAAAAGTCAAGCTCCTGAATAGAAGCTGCTGTCAGCATCTCAGCATTTCAATCGACCAAGGCTTGTAAATTTTAACTTGGGTTTTACTCACAGGAGCATTCTCAACAGATGCATAGAGAACATTTCTGTAATGACCTTCTACCCCATGAGTTTAGTTCAGCAAATAATTGGTTCCAACCTGGAAGAGTGATGGGGTTTGACACAGCAGGAAGGTATGAAAGAGCATGCAAAATGACAAAATCTACCTGTTTTCACTTATTGATGCCTTCACATATTTAAAACCATCAGCTCAGTTCTTTCATTATCGTAACACTTCCTTTGCTTAATAATTTTGAATGTAGAACAGCTTTGGATAAGCTTATTTCCCCTCTTATGTATTCATCACATTTAAGAGTGCTTTAATTAGCTAATAAATAAAAGTCTGTATATGTAATTTAACTGAGCGCCCGTTCCACCCAACTTTGCAAAAACCCACAAGTGTACAAGTAATAAAAAAAAAGCATCAGTCATGATTTGCCAACATAAATGTAATATAAAGAAATGGCATAAATATTACTATGTATTTAACCACTCTGAAAAATGGGTACAGCTGTAGTCTATTCTTTTTAGCCAAAAAGTGCAGTTTAATGGAAAGTCTAAAGTAATAAATAAGTTTCTGTGGTTTTCAGAGAGACTTCTCCTTAAGACATGTATCTCTCTCTCTAAAGACAATTTTAAACAGGATTTTTCAGGTTACTTATTGAGATAAAAAATGATAACTTAAATCATTCCAGTTAAAAATAATCTACCCTGAAACAGCAAGTTTATGAAACACTAAAGAGATATGGTATGCCTGGTTCTGTTCAACAGTCTCATTGAAGAGCTGAAGAAAACTCTCACTGCGTTAACAAAATAAAGCTTAATACTAGCTTAGCCAAAGCTATAAATACCAGCAGGGCAGAGAAGAGGTACTAAACAACAAAAAGATCAGAAAACAAACCAAGAAGTTTTTATTTGGGAAAATATGTAGCAATGCCTTGATTTCCATGACAAGTAAACCCTAATACAAGTATTTCTTGGGAAAATATTGCTTGGGAAAAGCAGCAGTAATCAATTGCAAGCACAGATTTCACTTTACAAATGGCAGGGAAGGAAAATGAATCAATTCTTTAGGATTTCAGAGGCAACACCTAAGACGGGGTTAACGGGCTGATCCTAGTGTCGTTCAGAGAATCTCATTAATGAAATTAATTAAACACAGACCAGCAAAGCAAGAGCGATCTGTAATTTGGTAGGAGTGGATCATGATGACTTGTTAGGGTTTCCAAAGTCCATCCCACAGGCTGCTTATGGCCTCTGAAGCCCTTACGCGTGGCATTAAAGGCATTAAAAGTTGTAGCATCCCCTGAAATATGAGTTAATGGATGCTGTGACAGCAACAGGGTCTTTTGCTGCTGGACGTAGTGATATGTGGCCATTTACATAGTCATTGCCCCTGGTTTTAATTTTATACATAAGGTATCACACTGCTGGTTAATATTATAGTGTAGCCTTCAATAGCTCACCCGTAAAACATCCCTCCACGACCAAAACTTTGGAAACCTGTATTTAAGATAGTGAAATATGTGCCGTTCCGTTAAGAAATTGTTGAGGAGTAACAATGAACAGCAAAATACACACACAGAAAAAAAAAAATAAAAAGGAGATGAATTATTTAGGCTGGCACAATGAAGGATGCCTAAGTGGCAATAAAATTAAAGCAAGCCGGGGACCATTTCTGCTAAGCATCAGGAAGAGCAGCCAGACTAAAAACCTCTCTGGCTTTTCGAGTATTGCCCAAGAGAGCTGGTGAAAGCCACATCAGCTGGATAAATGTTACAAGAGACAGATCATGTAATGCATTATAGGAACTAATTCTGCATTGGGAGGGGCAGGATTGATTTCAGCTAAAAAGGAGGTCTGAAAAAAGAAATATCTGGGCACCTGTGTGGCAGCTGGAGACTTTAAATGTGGTTCAGCAGGAGAAGGTGGTTGTTCACAGGATGGGGCTCCAGTCTGCTTCATTAGAGTGCATTAATGGCAAACACATAATCAGGCAAAGACACTTCTTTCTGTGCAATGCTCATTCTGCTTTGGGTTTTGCCCCAGATTCCCCACACTTGGCACATATCACTTTGCTCCATCGCGTCTTACTGAAACCTGCATTTTGGTTTGAGGTAAAAATTCCAGTTTCCACGAAACACCCAAGTCCTGAGGAAAAAAACCTCATGAAATTGTGAACTCCAGACCTGGGCACACCCAGCCCCATGGCATTTGCTGTGACTGTACCTGCAGACCAGTTTTGCACCTTGTCCCTTCTCAAGGGAACGATTTCGCAGAGGAAATCCAGACCCTCAGCTCCGAGTTTGTGCCCCACTGTGTTATGGGGACTGCAGACGAGGCAGTTTGAAGCCTAGAAGTCACCCCATGAAAGACAGAAGAAAAATAATAATAAAAGAACAACAAAGGGAGGGCAGAAACAAAATAAATAGTATTTAGGGGATTAAAAAAAAAAGATAAAAAACTCAATTGACCACTTACCTAGCCAGCAGCAGCCAATAGGCATCAAGTGAGAGCTGGGTTTAAGGAAGGATTTGGGATAAAATCCATCACAAGGACAGATTCACCCTCCCTTCACGTACCCCTGATGCACATTGATTTATCTCAGCTCATCTTCAGCTACAGAAGGTTAAGCATTTACAATATGATTTCTACATCCCATATGCTTATTTATAGTAATCTTAGAGAGGAAAATTCATGTTTTCCCATCGCTGCAGGACAGACCCACCTAATTTTGGACACTCGTTTAATATCATCCCCTCTAATAAATATAGCGCAGCACTTAGAAGCTTAAAATTCAGTCAGTGAAGCAGAGCAGTGGCGTGTCTGCCAGGAGCAATATATCCCGAAACACAGCGCTGGGAGGGGGGTGTGGGGGTGGGAAGCAGCTGGTTTTTGTTTCGGGACTGCTGTGAGCCACTGGAAATTTCCAGCCAGCGTTTGGGAAAAGGCTGCTCACCCCTAAGGCTGGCGCTGGGGACACGGGTGACAAGCTCCGGGAGGGAACTCCAACTCCCAGCAGGCGCGTGGCAGGAAACAACGGCTCACCCTTCCCTCCTCGCTGTAAAACGGGATCCGTATCGATCTGCCGGCGGCTGCGATACCCGGAGATAGACGTGCTGACTGTCCACCTTCGGAGAGCAGCTGCTTGGCCGCCAGTTATTTATATTTAATTTTCGAATCGCGCTTCGTCAGACACAGAAACGCTCCTCTGCCAACGAGAGGCGCGAACAACGGGAAAGCGTGAACGGGAGTTTCATGACATCCGTGGTTTGTTGTGGGTGCGATCCTGCGCGTTCATCCCTTCCCAGACCTGCACTTTGATGCCCTTGAGCATCTCCTGGGCTGCTTGCTTAGGGATGCAGGTGAATGCAAAAGGCTGCTCATCTGGCTCTCTGCAGATGCTGAATTTAAGCAATAAAGAGAAAGGGGTAGGGAGACAGGGGTAGGAAAATAAAGCTGGTGCCCTGTTAGTAAGAGGAAGGAGCGATATAAAACAAAGGTCAGGTTCCTCCTGAGAGAAGAGGAATGAAAGCAGCGGTGCACGGCGGGTAGGAAGAGAACAAAATGAAGGTTAACTGCTACTGAAGGAGAATGGCAGAAGACAAGATGGAGGGGGAGAGGGAGTGCAGAGCCAGAGAGATGCGGCTACAGCAAGGTTTGGAGAATAAAAGCCAAAGTGCTGCGGTGCTCTGTGCCCTCCTGGCATGATCTCCGACACCCGTGGGCTCAGGGGCTGCTGTGTGGGCAATGCAGACTGTCAGGAGGCCACTGCCACCGGCTGCCAGAAGGGAGCCCGTCTGGGGTCTCATGGCAGTCGGAGCAACACTTCTCCTTCCAAACAGCTGATATAATCCTTTGTACAGTCCAATATACCAATTTAATCCCAGCCCCAGCAAAGGTTTTCACTAATTTCTAACGTCCTGTCCAAGCATGCACATGGGTATCACTTGGCACCCTCGGAGTATCTTCCAGATACTCTTCTTTCTTTCCTGGACCACTTCATCCGCACACGTGGCAGACGACCACCTGCGTACTGCTCGATGCCCGCACGGGGTGGTTCAGCAATCCAGCTTCCATCCCATCTCCCACCGACACCGTCACTTCCAGGACACCCCTCCAATTAGAGGGCAGCCAATTGCCAGCACAGATGCAGCCGCACGCTAGCAAAGAGCGTTCGGAAATTACACTAACAAGGTAGGTGCCAGCCAGAATCAGCCCCTCTGCGGGGTACGGCTCACGCACATCGATGGCCCAGCTCGGCTGGACGCAGAGCCAGGCCCGGGGGTGAGCATACAGGGCTTGGATTTGCTAAACCGCTGTAAATCCTTTAATTTCGGAGATGTTTCATTGAAAGCGGGTGGGGGTAGGCAAAGTTTGCAGAGTGGCGCTGAGCCCTACCCTGTTAAGGGGAGCCAGAGGTATGGCTCCTCCCTACATAGCCAGGCGTTCACACTATTAAGTTAGCTTAAAATACTAAAAAAAAATACACACCCCCCGAGCGGCGGATCACCCGTCCTTCCCGCACCACCCCACAGCGTTTCTCCGCGGAACACCAGCGCGGTTCCCCAGCCCGCCGGTCCCCATTCCCCCGTGCCTCAGTTTCCCCACTTGGAAGGGATAACGATGGGGTGACCCCGGCCCTTCCCAAGTCCCCCCCCAAGCCGGGTGAATCCCCTTCCCAGCCCCGCCGCCGGACCCACCTGCGCCCCCTCCAGCCGCCGAGCCCCGTGGCTTACCGGGCACCGCGGGAGGAGGAGGAGGAGGAGGAGGAGGAAGCAGGGGGCGCGGCGTGGATCGACTCGGTCGCGCTGGGATTTGTAGTTCGCCGTCGCCTTCGGCCCTGCCCCGGCGCTGCCCGCAGGACTGCGGCTCGCAACCGGCCACACCGCAGCCTGACGGGCGGGGACCGGCCCGGTTACGGCGGGAGGTAACGGGGGAGAAAGGGGGTGTCGGG